>NC_056735.1:1113148167-1113300667 GCF_019279795.1 Protopterus annectens | reverse complement strand
AGTATTGTAATTGTATACTAGCCATAGGATAGGGGGTAGTCCTGGGTGCAACTATGCTAACTTGTAGGGTATTACCATTGAGTGTTTTTAACTGCCATATTGTTGGAAAGAGCATTGTCTGTGTCAGTAAAATAGTACAGGAGACAGTTCTGGTGTAAATTTCTTCATTCCCACTTCATACATACCAGTTATGCTTGAATAGGGCCAGGGATGAAGCTTGCTTTATGTGGATGGGGTGTCTGTCCAGAGAAGTAGTAAGCTCTGAGAGATGTATCTGTCTGTCCAAACTGTTATGTTTAAGATGCAGAAGGATTTAGGTCCCTGAAAATGAGCATTTCCGATGCCATTTGATTTGCCGATGTGCAGCATGTCCATCAGCACTTGGTCAGAGGTTGACTTGTATGCCAGTTGGATACTGAGTCCAGTGATGGAGCTTTGAGGCAGTCAGTGTAGGACATATGTTTTAAACCCTGTATTCTGTTTGTGAGGAACCTCTTTGGGTGTCTGAGTTGTTGCATATGCCTGTCCAGATGTATGCCAGAGGGGGCATTATACTCAATTATAGGCCTGATAAGAGTAGAGTAAAGGGGGACAGTGACATCCCTGGACCTGGAAGCTATCCCTTTGCTTGTACTGTGCAGTATAGAAGAACTTTCTTACCACTGTGGACACATTTTGTTGAAATGTTAGGTCACTGTTTATGTATGTTCCCAAATCCTGAACTACAGGGTCGACTCTTAAAATAGCATTAGAGGTTGGTATAATGGTTTAGATGTTTACCATGCAGACAAAAGGTGCAGGGTTTGATTCTCAAATGGGATATTGGCTAGGCTTAAAATGGTCTGCAAGGGAAGTTTGCCTAGTAGTAATCTATGAATTTAAGCATCGTCAGTGTGGTGGGTTTCCCAAAGGATAAAATAATGCACATTTTGGAATTTGGTGCAGAGCCATGGATAAAAACTAGTTTGTTTGTTTGTGAAAAGTCTTCCTGCAGAATGTCTGAGTCATTTGGGGTTTCAGTGACTACTCCTAACCTGAAGCTATCTGCAGACTTTATCAGCTAGAGACCCTTGGTGTTTGCTTTTACTTCAGAGAAGTAGAAGTCAAACAGAAGAGGTCCCAGCACCAAGCTCTGTGGAGGCTACTTCCTCTGGCTTCCTGAGTCATGTCTATGAGCTAGTTTGGCAATCCAGTGGGTGACTTAGGGATTTATTCCTAGTTGAGTAAGCTTGTCCACTCTTCCTGAGTGAGGTGTTTTGTCAAAAGCTTTGGTCAAGTCTAGGTAGACAGTGTGCTGCGTTTTACTTTCATCCACTGGTTTGGTGACCTGTTCAAACAAATCTTGTAAATACAGTAAGCAAGACCTGCCTTTGGCAATCCCAAATTGGGATAGGTTCAGTGTTTGTAGGTTCCCTATGTCTTTATTGATTAGTTCCTTGATTAGTCTTTCCAAATGAGGGTAGTGAGAGTTATGGGTCAGTAATTAATTGGGTCATTGGAAGGCCCTCCTTATGCAGGGTTATGACCATTGCTGTCCTCCATTCACTTGTTACAAAGCATATGTGGAAGCTAAGATTGAACAGCATTGTTAGGGACATAGCTGAATCATACTTCATACTGTTTAAGATGCATCCTGCAGTATTGGCAAGGCCCCTCTGATGCAGTATTCCTGTACTTTAACTGCACTTTCAGGATTTGGTCATGTTTAAATGCTGGGAGGGAGGCATTTGTTCCAAGTGGGAGCTGAATTTATCATCTAGTAGGCATAGTATGTCTTTAGCTTCAGTATAGGTGGTGCTATTCACATTCAGCTCAGCACATTGCTGCATAGAATTCTTGAGGAAGCAAACTTAGCTAAAGAAGGCTTTATGGTTTCCTTTGCTTGGGTGGCTGTTTTTGCCTGAATGTTGACCTAAATTAAACTCTTGATTTGCTTGTTTATTTTAGTGATGGTGGATCTAGCCTGCTGTGAGTTACTCTTCTGATTTTTGTCTAGCTATAATTATTTCCTTTTATTGTATAGCTTTTTAATGTGGTTCTACCAGGAAGGTTTGTGTTAGCCCTGCACTTGTTTATACAGGGTACAGCTGCTTTTGTACAGTTGTTCACAGGTTCATAGGTTTATACTAGGCTATCTGCCCTAAGGCATTTATAAGCCTAGCCCAGAGTTTTGTGGCTTACGCCACCCCTTATATGAGAAAATACTGTACCCATTAGTTTGTTGTGCCTCTGTCCAGCAGTGACACAGAGATGATTCCCGGGGTAAACCTACGATCTCCCATCCACAGGTCAAGATTTCTCTTGAACAGAGCCAGCGAGGTGCTCTGCCTCACATGGACCGGGATTTTATTCCACAGCATAGGGAGTCTGAGTGATAAAGCTATCCCTCCAGCACGTCCTATTTATATCCGTGCTAAGGTTTAAGTCGCTTGCTGTAGTGGTTTTGGTGGATTTGGATTTTTTGAGGTGGAGCATGTCCATTAATTCCAGGTTGGACATGGCCTTGTATGTCAGGCACATGTCACCTCTGAGCAGACGGTATGCGACTGAATAGAGCTGGAGTTTCTTCAATCTGGCAGCATATGACAGATTTTGGAGTCCCTTTATCCTTTTGGTGAGGAACTTTTGGGGTCTCTCCAATTGCTGCAGATGTCGGGTGAGATACATCCCGAATGGGGCATTGTACTCGATCATTGGTCTGATAAGTGAAGAGTACAGGGGAACAATGACCTCACTAGATCTGGATGTGAATCCCTTCATGATCAGGTGGGCAATGTAGAAGGTCTTTCTAACCACTTTAGCAACGTGAGTGTCAAAAGAAAGGCCACTGTCAACCTGGGTCCCCAGGTCCCTGATAACCTCTTCTGTGCTTAGTGGATTGCCACCTATATGGTAGCTTGGGGTTACCTTGTTTTTCCCGAAGGGTATGACTATACATTTTTGGCGTTTAACTTCAGGCCATGGCTCTGGCACCAGCTATCTGTTTCCGTGAGTCCCTTCTGAAGGATATCCGTGTCCGATGCACTTTCCACTATGGCACAGTTTGCAGTCGTCTGCAAACTTTGTCAGCCAAAGTCCTCCATGTTGGCCTGTACTTCTGAGAAGTAGATGCCGAACAATAGGGGCCAAGGACCGAGCCCTGTGGGACACCACTTGTGACCGGCTTGGAGTCTGACATAGCGCCAGCAACTCTAACCCTGTGGGTTCTGTCCTTAAGCCAGTTTGCAACCCATCTTGTGACATGTGGGTTTACATTTAAGCTGGTAAGTTTTTCTACAATACCCGAGTGGGGTATTGTGTGAAAGCCTTTGCAAGGTCAAGGTAGGCTGTATGGACTGCCTTTCCCTCATCAATGGCTTTGGTGACTGTTTCGAAGAAGTCGACCAAGTTCAAAAGGCATGATCTGCCCTTGACGAAGCCAAACTGGGTCAGGTCCAATGTCTGCAAGTCCCCTATATCTTTGTTTATGAGCTCCATTATGATCCTCTCCATAGCTTTGCAGACTAGACTTGTTAAGCTTATGGGGTAATTACCAGGGTCCGTAGAGGCACCGCCTTTGTGGAGTGGGACCACAGTTGCCGTCGCCACTCCTTGGGCACGTATCCTGTGGTAAGGCTGAGATTAAACAGCTGCCTTATGCGGGTTTAATTCCTCATTTAGCTCGTGTAGCACACAGCCGGGGACACCATCTGGTCCCATTGATGCTGTGTTTTTAGCTTTAGAGAGAGCAGCTTTCACCTGCGCATTTGAGATGTCTGGGAGGCTACACTCTGCTGGGATAGTTATCTCTCCTTTAGGGGAGAGGGGTGAAGTTTGCACTGAACCTGTCTGCCAGTATGTTGGCAATGTCTGTGGGTTCAGTGATTTTTGTATCATTTTGGACTAATTCTGAGCATATCTGGGAGTTTCCACCCAGGTTCCTAACATAGCTGAAAAAGGCCTGATGATTGTCCTTTGAATCCATGGCAATTTTTCTCTCAAAATTGGCCTTAGTTGATTTTATGAGTGCTCGTATATTTTTTACTAATAATGATCAGGGGTGACTTCCCTTTTATGGATTTTGTTCTATCATGTAATAGCTTTCTCCTCTTATTGTAAAGTTTGTTAATGGCTGGGGTCCACCAGACTGGACGTTTGCCCTTTGTGGAAAGAGTCTTGGTTTTATTTGGGATTGCCTGATCCATGCAGTCCTGGAGGTGTTCATAGAAGGCATTTGTAAGGGCTTCTGCAGCTTGGGTTGTGGTTTCCACTGGCTCAGGGGCCTTGAAGGATACCACACCAGTCTTGAGTAGTGTGAAGTTTGCTTTAGAGAAGTTCTTCACTGTGGTCTTTTTTGTTTGGGGTGGGGGCGGGATGTGGATTTCCAGTGAGATTAGTTTATGATCAGATCTCACCAATGAGGGATATACTTCGGTGTGGAGCATTTTGTCCCCATGTTTGTGATAATGAGATCTAGTATATTTTCTCCTCTCGTGGGAACAGGGACTAGCTGTTCCATGGCATTTGAATTTATGAACTCCAGGAACCGTTGGGCTAGAAAGTTAGGGCTTGAGTAATGTTCCCAGTCTATATTCGGTAGTTGAAGTCACCCAATATGATGGTGTTTGGAGATACATTTATACCCTCCAGTGTCTTCAGGAAGGCTGTGTGGGGTTCCTGAGTTTGAGAGGGTGGCCTGTAGCATGCTACAATTTGTAGAGCAGTTTTGCCTATGGTTAGTTGCACCTGGATGGTTTCCGAAGCTTATGCGTTGCCACCAACCTGGAGGTGTGGGTATCCTTTATGAATATGGATACATCCCTCCTTTTGTGGTGTGGTCCGGGTTTTGGGGCGGAACGCATGATATGAGGTAAAACCTAATAGTGCCGGGTGCTCTCAGGAGCCTTGAACCAGGTTTCAGTTACAGCACAGACATCGATGTTCTCCATACTGAGAAGGGCCCAGTGTGTGCATTTTGAGATTTAGACTTCTGGCATTGAGCAGCATTACCCTCAGTTTCTTCCCATTTTTGTTTTCTAGGGTGGTAGGTTTAGAATTTGAGCCTTGCCTAAAAAAGGCACTATGGGGTGGCAAGAGCCTTAGCCAATATCCGAATCCCAGGGTGACAGGTGCAAGCCGTCCCTTGAAGCAGCGTGGCTTGTCAAGCATGTCATCCCAGGCAGACAGACACTGGATCCCCTTTGAATGACACCAGACATTAAGCCAATTGTTAAAGATGATCATCTTGTCTCTATATTGTGGCATCATTCTTGGTGAAGGAAGGATACTGCTCAGGGTCAGGGTCATACCTGCCTGGGCTACATAATCAGAGAGCTCCTCTATGTCCCTTTTCATGTAGTCCAGGGAGGTACGTCTCAGGTCATTCACACCAGCATGGACAATGACTGTGTCATATTTGTACTTGCTGTGGAGTGACCCGAGTGCTTGTGTTATGTGGCGGATTCTAGCGCCCGATAGGCAGCTTACTGTGACCCTCTCCTTATTCAGCCTGGTGAGTGGGATGTCAGTGTGTCTGACTATGGAGTCCCCTATGACAAGTATGTTTGGTGTTGTATTTGGCCTTAAGGGCCGTGACTGCTTTGCACACTGATTTTGTGGTTTATGTGTTGCTTGCGGGGTAGTGTACAATTCCATATGTAAAGAATAGTTTACAGGGACTGGGGGGATTTAAACCTTGCCAGGGTATCACTTAGTAGTAGGAAGTTTGCCATAGAGAAATTTCTAAAGATTTTGCTGGTATTTCAAGTTTTAATGTTGTTGCAAGGAAACATCTTTATGGTCTTGACCAAAAGAGTGAAGATGATACACAAGGAGTGGAGCCTGTCTCACCCATATTAGCAAGAATAAGGTCAGTGATGTTATTCCCCCTAGTGGGTACGCTAAGTAGTTGTTCCAGGGCATTTGTACTGACAAAGTCCAGGAATGCCTGTGCTTGTGTAGTTGTGTAGATAGATTGTCAGTCATCCGGGACAGTGGTATTGCATTTAATGCTAAGTGACTCCATTTCTTCTAAGTAAACAGTATGTATATCTTGGGTCATAGAGGGAGTTCTATAGGTGGCTTTTTCATGTCTAACTCACTGATGATGAGTTAGACATGAAGTAGTTGTAATGCATCATGATGTTTAACTAACCTTCTGGTTAAACATTGAGACAACTTCTCCTTTTATTTCCTTGCTGCTTAGTAGCCAGTCATATGAAGTCATTGTTCCTGTGCATGGCCAGAGTGATCTCTGCCAATCCGAACCATGTCTCAGTCACTGTGCAGACATGTGCACCCTCCAAAGTGTGGAGGGCTTTTAGGAAGTTGAGTTTTTTGTTTAGTCTTCTAGCATTGATCAGTTACATCTTTATACTATCCTTTGCTCATGCAGTTATATTGATGGGTATATCTGGCTGGCATTGCCAGAAAGAGAGATTATGAGGGTGGAGAATATCTTAACCAGTGTTCAAAATCCTAGAGGGGACAGGTGCAGACCATCCCTGGTGAAGTAATGTAATCTGTCGATCATGTCCTACCAGGCTGAGAAATGCTGAACCTCCTTAGAATGACACCAAAAGCCAAGCCAATTACTGAAGTTGATTATTTTTTGTTTATATTATGGCATCGTCCTTTGGGAAGAAGGCTCAGTGCTAGGCTTATACTTGTCTGGGATATACAGATATCTCTCTTCATATGGTCCAGGGAGATATGTATCAAGTCATTAACACCCACACCTTTGACAGAGTCCTACTAGTGCTTGCTGTTCAAGGACTTGATTTGCTTGTGTGATCTGATGGTTCTGACACCAGACAAGCAACTGACCATAACTCTTTCCTTGCTCCTCCTGGTAAGAGGTACATCTGTATGTTTTACAGTGGAATCTCCTATGACTTGAATATTTGTTTTGCTAAATGTTTACCTTATGGGCTTGGCATCTAACACATTGAGGCTCCCAGTTCTGTTTAAGGTGGTAGGCTTTGTAGTCTGAGAGTGTTGCTGTGGGTGTTTAATGCCTTTATTATATTTGGAGGTCTTTGTGGTTAGGCAAATTAGACTTCAGAATCTCAGCATGTGATGATGTATGAGTTTCTTAGTGAGTTATGTTATGTGGTATACTACTGACGGTCCTGATGTCTTGGTTGTCAGTATGCAAGATTTTAGCCTCCAGTGTCATTATATAAACGCATTTCTCAAGCACTGCATTATGCTGTTTGATCAACATTGTCTCAACATTCCCATATCAATCAGACTGGCTGCAGACATTGTGGGGAATTGCTAGTTCATGGTTTCAACAGGTCAACAGGAGTGAGTTTGTTTTGGGGATGTCTATAACAGCTGGGAGAGGTAATTGATTTTGTTCTAGGATACAGCAGTAAGAGTATCAGATGATGGTACCACCAGCTGAGTTTGTTAGTTGAGGTAGACAACTAAAAATTAGTTTTCTCGGGCTAGATATGGTCTTGTGCAGCTCAGAATGTCTTAATTGTGCTTAATGTGGGTTACTGCAACCACAAAATTATAGCAATGTAGACCTTTTGACATAGTAGGGCTGTTTAAAGAAAAAAAACTGTTGTGCAAACTATCACTATATATTGAGTCCAGTTTTGGTGGTATGCTGAGCACAACTCAATGCAGGTTTTTTGTTCTTTTTTTTTATGAAAAGCACTATTTACAATGCTTAGAGGACACCAAAATCAATGCAGCTCTTTTTCCACTGTTCAGTGACTACCACTCTGTTCTTCGTGTTTCACTTTTGCAATCATCACATTTGGGTTATCCCTGCCAGGGTACCCCTCGACCGGCCCGAATACCAGAGGCTTAGTATTTCTGCATCAGTTGCTGTCACTTCAGGAGAAACTCGCCTTTCATGCAAGCACCTGGGCCACCATTACCGACTGCTGGGTTCTCAACATAGTGTTCCAGGGATACAGATTTTCTTTCCACACCCTTCCTACCCCAAAAGGGTTCCCAGATCTACCTCCGAACCAGTGGGCAGAGGACAGTAGAGCATGTTCCTGCAGAACAGAGAGGCCAAGGTTTCTACTCTAGACTTTTTCTGGTACCCAGAAAAGAGGGCACCTGGTGCCCCATCCTCGATCTATCCATTCTAAACACCTTCCTGGTGATCCCAAGATTCAAAATGCTCACCCTCCAACAGCTGCTACCCATGCTCTCCAAGGATGCTTGGCTAGCCACCCTAGATCTAAAAGAGGCCTACCTCCACATTCCTGTCAGGAAATCATGCAGGAAATGTCTCTGTTTCAGGGCAGGATCTGCAGCACTTTCAGTTCTCTGCGCTTCCCTTTGGCTTATCTACTGCTCCCAGAGTTTTCACAAAATGTCTGGCTCCGGCCATTACCTTTTGCAGACAAAGGAATATCCAGATTTACCCATACTTAGTCGACTGCCTTATTCAGGCAGACAGCCAGGAAAAGCTGGTCAAGCACATGGCCTTTGTGAAGTCTCTACTGACCTCCCTAGGGTACACAGTCAAAGAAAAGAAATCCAAACAGGTGCCCACCCAAGGATTATATTCCTGGGAGCAAGCCTGGATACAGCATCCCAGATGGCATTCCTTACACCAGAAAAGCAAATTTTTATGACAGACTACTCCTCTCAACTAGCCACCAGACCCCCAGCTATCTGCAAGGAAGATCCTGCAAGCTCTGGGGTTCATGGCATATTGCATACTACTCATTCCATATGCCAGAATGCATATGAGGAAACTTCACTGGTTCCTAAAAAGCCTTTGGTGTCAACATTGCCAAGACCTGGAGACTCGTACACCTATAATTCGTTGTCTCAGAAAAGATTTTCTTTGGTGGGCAACAGCATGCTCCCACAACAAGGGACTACCTTTCCCACCACCTCCCACCACCCAGACCCTTACTACTGATGCATCAGACTATGCCTGGGGTGCACAACTGGATGGCAGGTGCATGCAAGGCCAATGGAGCCCACAGCAAATCCCTCTGCACATCAACCAAAAAGAGATGATGACTGTCCAGCACACCTTGTTAGCTTTCAAGCCCCTTCTCTCCCCAGGGCCTCTCCTGGTCAAAACAGGCAACACTACTATAATGTGGTATATCAACAAGCAGGGAGGGACTCGCTCCTACCCTCTATGCAGGCTGGCCATGACCCTTTGGCACACAGCCTTTGCCATGCAACTACACCTGTTAGCACAATTCCTAACAGGTTCTCTCAACCCTCTGGCAGACCAGTTAAGCAGAAATATTCTGGAGCCACATGAGTGGCAGCTCAACAGAAGTAACTTCACCCTAATAACTCAAAAATGGAGCACCCCTAAGGTCAACCTCTTTGCCTCCCACACCAACCATCAGCTCAGCAAATTCTGCACCAGGGAGCATCACTGCATGGCTTGGCAAGTGGATGCCCTGTCCTTCCCTTGGGTCAGTCTATCGGTCTGTGCCTTTCCTCCCCTACCTCTCATCCCCAGGGTACTGCTCAAAATAAGGGAGGAAAAAACAAGGGCAATTCTTATAGCTCCAGACTGGCCTCACCAGCACTGGTACCCCTTGCTGTGCAGCCTGTTACCACTGCCACCATAGCATCTTCCTCAGATTCCAAACCTCCTGACCCAGAGGGAAGGGGATTTCATGCATCCCCAATTGCAGACACTCATTTTGGCAGCTTGGCTTATTCCCCAATCCCCGATCAATCTGCCAACCTCAGTAAACAGGTTCTAGATATTATACATGAGGCCAGACGCCGTAGCACTAGAAAATCTTACACTGACAAATGGAAAAGGTTCTGCACCTGGATTCAGTCCAAGGGAACCAATATGGCACAGCCCTCCCTCCCTCTCATCCTGGATTACTTAGCTGACCTGCTACACAGTGGCCTCTCTTTTTCCTCTATTAAAATTCATGCTTCTGCTATCTCTGCTCATTTCCCCACTGAGCAGCTTCTTTTCTCACACCCCTTGATCAAACAAGTTCCTAAGAGGGGCTAGCAACTTGAGGCCACTCAGAAGAGCACCATCCCCAGCTTGGGACCTTAACTTTGTGTTGGAAAAGGTCCCCCTGCCCCCCTTCAAACCAGCTTCTTCTGCAGAGCTCACATTTCTCTCCTGGAAGACAGCTTTCCTTCTGGCCATCACTTTGCCAGAAGAGTCGCCGAGCTGCAAGCACTCATGGTTGTGGAATCCTTCATCATCTTCCATGCTGACAGGGTATCCCTCATGACTAACCCATCCTTCATGCCCAAGGTGGTGTCCTGTGTGGTTCTCAACCAATCCATTCATTTGCCCACCTTTTTTCCTAATCCCCAGAATAAGGGGGAAAGGATGCCCGCACTCTCTAGATGTGCACAGACAGCTCAGATTCTGTCTGCACAGGACTAAATCCTTCAGAACTTCTGATCAATTGCTGGTTAGCTTTTTTACAGGGGCAGAAGGCAAAGCCATCTCCAGACAAACCATTTCCAAATGGATAGCACACTGCATCCATTTCTGCTACAAACAACAACAGAAAGCCTCCCCCCAAGGGGGTCAGGACTCACTCCACCAGAGCAGCCTCCACCTCTGCAGCTTTCCTCAGAGGATTCCCCACCAAGGACATCCTGGAGGCTGCCACCTGGACACCTGTTCACACTTTTACCAAACATTACCACCTGCCTCTTTTCTCCAAATCCAGGGCAGGGTTTGCTTACTGCAGTCTTGCAGGGCATCCTAACCAGCCCCTAGTTTCCTTGACTGCCTCCACCCATTTCTTCAGCTTTGTGAATCAACCCAAATGTGATGACTGCAACAGTGAAACACAAAGAACATAGTGCAGATGTTCATCATGTTCCACTGCTGCAGTCATTACACTTAGGTTATCCTGCCGTCAGGCGGTCCCGCAGTCGTCCAGAGTTCCAAAGTCTTGGTCCGGCATCGGTTGCTGTCGCTTCTTCCCTGACGTCAGTGCGCTAGGGGTATATAAGATGCATCTGACGCCATTTTCTTCAGTCTTTCTTGCTGCGCGGTGCCCGAAGCAAAAGCAGTTCACAAGTGCCGGTCGGCCGACTCCTGAGATTTTCAAAGTTCAGATGCGAAGTCTTCAATAAAGCTAAGTACCCCGTTGGGAAAATTTTTTCTTGCCTCAGACCGATGTCAGAAAAAGTTAATAATTGTATTTCTTGTGGGAAGCAAATACCTCATAAGGACTTCCACTCTTACTGTATTCCATGCCTAGGCCCTGATCATGACGTCACTAGTTGTCGGTTTTGTGCTAGATTTAACAAACGCACTATAAAACGACATTTTGATTTTGCTTTGCACTACTTTGGCCGAAGGTTCAATTATACAATGCCATCGGAATAACCGATGACTGCAATTCATAAAAAGCACAAAGACAAGGATAAAGACAAGCGTCCGAGGTCCAAAACTGATGACGAAGCCTCTTCTAGGTCAGTCGCCGGTTCTCAGTGAGGTGCTTTTGCAGCCCCTGACACCCACTATCTCATAGCCACAGGCTGCCTCCGACTCCCACATGGAGACAACCAAGCCTCTGGAAACTCAAGGTATTGGGCCTACGGAAACTAATCTCTCAGATGGGTCCGGAGCCGCTGAGCAGGCATTGGCTTCTGAGGGTGTTTTCAGACCTTCACAACTTACCATTAAAGCAACAGCCAAGACAAAAACACCATTAAAGACAAAGAAGCAGGTACAGCATTCTCCAGGACAGTCCTCCATGCCTAAGAAACAGATGCTCAAAATGGCCAAAGACCTCATTACTCTAATCAGGGGTTCCCATCCCCCTCCTGAGAAAAGGCCTAGGCAGGATACCGACTATGATTCCTCTGATCAGGTTTCCATTTCCTCTGATTCCTCTTCAGACCAGGGATACTCTCTACCCCCCTATGAGGACTCTAATGCTGAAGAATCTATCCCTTCAGCCTCTCCTCTTGAGGATTACTCTTTTGGGGAAACTTTACATTCCATGAGGGAGCATTTCCATTGGGAAAGTCAGGATTATTCAGAATCCAAGAAAAGGCTTGGGGACTTCCTTTTATTGCCTCAGCACAGGCCCCTTGCTATTCCGCCTGTTAGATATTGTGGATGATGTGTTCTCTGAATCCAGCTTATCTCCTGATTCTTTGCCCCCTGCTCCAGCCAAGCCAGATAGGTATTATAGAGTCCCTGACTCTCACAAGTTTCTTAATAAAAAACCCTTCTGCTGACCCAGAAAACATTTCCCAGGGTCCCAAAGGGGTTAAGGCTTCCATTGCAAAAAATCCAGTCCCCTCTGACAGAGATTCTAGAGCATTGGATGGATGGGGGAAGAAAGTTTACACCTCTGCAACTTTAGCAGTAAGGGCTTTAAATTGCCATTTTCACATGCTTAAGTACCAACAATATTTAATGGCTCAGTTAAAACAGAAAATGCTTACAAGCTCTGAAGCTCCTGACTATAAAGAAATGCAGGATTTATTGCATACATTTGAACAGGTGGGAAAACATACTCTGCAATGTGGTTTTGATTCTTTAGAGGCCTCTTGTAGAGCCGCAGTTACAGGTTCTGTGATTCGAAGACATGCTTGGTTAAAAGAACAGAGTTTACCTCACCATGTTAAGGCAAAATTATTGGATGCTCCTTTACAACATGATACCTTGTTTGGTGTTAAGGCAGAAGAGGTGTTAAAGAAAATGGAGGATAAAACTAAATCTATGCAAACAGTCAAAGATTTCTTACAGGTACAGCCCCCTTGATTTAGCAGAAATTGGCCTACAAAGAATCGGTCCTTTCCAGTGTCAGACAGGCCACAGAGAGGCAGATTCAGACGCCCAAGAGACAGATCTCAACCCCAAGGCTCTCACAGACAATGACAGTGGGGTACCTCAACCCCAAAAGGAGGTGAGGACAAGTCTCAACCTTAGAGGAAACAGTCCCAGTGACTCCCCCCTTCGTATGCCAAGCACTTCCCTTTTGGCAGCCCCCTTAGGGGGGAAACTAGCACTTTTTTCTCAAAATTGGCAATCAATCATCCAAGACAAATGGGTTTTGAATATTGTGTCTCAAGGTTACAGGTTCCACTTTCACACTTTACCAAGGCTAAAGGGAATGCCAAACCTGCCACAAAATCAATGGGCAGAGGCTCAAAAACAAATTTAAGCCCTCATGGACATGAGAACTATTCAAAAAGTACCACAAAGGGAACAAGGACAAGGATATTACTCAAGACTCTTCCTGGTCCCCAGAAAGGACAAGCCCTGGAGACCCATACTAGATGTTTCAACTCTAAATACTTACCTGGATGTTCTGAAATTCAAAATGTTGACACTACAGCAGCTTCTTCTCATGCTGGGCAAGAAGGCTTGGCTTGTTACTCTGGACCTCAAAGAGGCATACCTGCATGTTCCTATCAGACAAGATTGCAGAAGATACCTCAGATTCAAAGCTGGTACAATGCACTACCAATTCTGTGCACTGCCCTTTGGCTTATCTACTGCGCCCAGGGTCTTTACAAAGTGCCTGGCACCAGTAATTGCATTTTGCAGACAAAAAGGAATTCAAATATATATACCTGGACGACTGCCTCATTCAAGCAGAGAGAAAGGACATTCTTCTAAAGCATCTGGCGTTTGAGAAAAGGTTGCTAATTTCTTTAGGGTACACAGTAAACGAAAAGAAATCAAAGCTAGTGCCCTCACAACAGATAATATTCCTGGGTGCCAGCTTGGATACAACGGCCCAGATGGCTTATCTCACTCCAGACAAACAAGGACAACTGACACAATATTTTCAGTTGCTGGCAAAAAAGTCCCATCTCCCTGCAAGAAAAATTCTGCAGGCCCTGGGATTCATGGCATCATGCATACTACTAATTCCATATGCCAGACTGAATATGAGGAAATTACAATGGTACCTAAAAATTGTTTGAAACAGTAATACCAATAACTCCCTGCCTACAACAGGAGTTTCAATGGTGGGCACAGGCATGTCACCTCAACAAGGGTCAGCCTTTCACTCTACCCACCACCAGGCAGACTCTAACCACAGATGCTTTGGATTACGCCTGGGAAGCACACATGGCAGGAAAATGTATTCAGGGCAAGTGGACCACAGACCAAATGCATCTTCACATCAATCAAAAAGAGATGTTGGCTGTTCAAAATGCCTTAACAGCTTTCAAGGACCTTCTGCATCCAAGACAATTATTATTAAAGACAGACAACATCACAGTAATGTGGTACATAAACAAGCAAGGTGGCACTTATTCTTATCCTCTATGCAGGCAAGCCATGACCTTGTGGAACACAGATCTAACTTATCAAGTTCATCTGCAAGCACAATTCCTGCCAGGAAAGAAAAATACTCTGGCAGACGATCTCAGCAGAAATATCATGGACCCTCATGAATGGAAATTGAATCCATAAATCTTCAGCATGGTAACGCAAAAATGGGGGTGCCCAGACACAGATCTTTTTGCCTCCCCACTGAATTGCCAACTACAAAAATTCTGCACAAGGACTTACCACACACAAGCATGGAAAGTGGATGCTCTTTCGTTCAGCTGGAACAGCCTAAAAGTTTATGCCTTCCCACCACTGCCTCTCCTTTCAAAGGTACTCCTAAAAGCCAGACAAGAAAATCCACAGATGATCCTGATTGCTCCAGACTGGCCACGCCAGCACTGGTACCCAATCTTAAAGAACTTGGCTCAAGGCCCACCATGGATTTTGCCTCAAATTTCACACCTGACTCAACAAAACAATCAGATCCTGCACGGTCAGCTCAAAACCCTAAACCTGGCTGCATGGCAGATTCATTAGTCAAACAGGCAACACCTCTCTCTAAAGCTGTTATCAATGTCATTTTGGAGGCCAGGAGGCCTAGCACCAGGAAATCTTACTCAGAAAAATGGAAGAGATTCTGTGCCTGGAACCAGGCTCAAAGCCTTGACCCTCTTGTCCCAAACATTCCTCAGATTTTACAATACTTAACTGAGATGCTGGACAAAGGCCTATCCTTCTCATCAGTTAAGACCCACGCCTCTGCCATTTCAACTCATTACAACACGGATCCTCCTTTATTCTCTCATCCCTTGCTAAAGCAATACCTCAGAGGAGCTAAAAACATAAGACCGCCCCGGAGAGCACCAACACCAACGTGGGACCTCAATTTTGTTTTGGAAAAACTGACCTTACCACTTTTTGAGCCAGCCAATACAGCCGATCTAAAAGTTTTATCATGGAAAACAGCTCTGCTCCTGGCAGTAACTTCAGCATGAAGAGTCTCAGAGCTACAGGCATTAATGGCAGTGGAACCTTTTATAATATTTCATCAGGACAGGGTTTCTTTAAGGACAAACCCTACCTTCATGCCAAAGGTGGTATCTAGTGTGGCTCTTAACCAAACCATCCATTTGCCAACTTTTTATCCAAACCCCCAGAATAAAGGGGAGAAACTTCTGCACTCTTTGGACAAACACAGGCAGCTATGCTTCTACTTGTACAAAACAAAAGCTTTCAAGAAAACTGAGCAACTGTTTGTAGCATATGCTGCAGGATCACAGGGCAAGGCTATCTCAAAGCAGACTATCTCCAAATGGATAGGACATTGTATTCGTGACTGCTACACACAGCATGAAAAATCAGTCCATAATAACATTAGGCCACATTCTACCAGAGCAGCAGCCACTTCAACAGCCTTTCTCAGAGGAGTACCAGCCAAGGAAATTTTGGAGGCTGCAACTTGGAGTTCAGTGCACACCTTTACCAAGCATTGCCACTTGCCTCTTTACTCTAAATCCAGAGCAGGATTTGCCACTGCAGTTTTGCAGGGCCTCATAGCCAAGCCTAACTCTTTATAGACCAGCCACCCAACCTTAGCTTTGGGATTCTACCCAAGTGTAATGACTGCAGCAGTGTAACATGATGAATATAGTACAGTTTTGTACCTACCATAAATGTAGATGTTAGAGTGTTCACACTGCTGCAGTCCAGGTTACCCTCCCTCCATCCCCTCTGTCCTAGCTGGGCTTATCTATACCATTCTATCCTATAAAACCTTTGTGGTGTATTTGCTTGTAACTGAAGGTATTGTTTTTATTTTTTATATATGTTTTATTAGCAATATGTATTGCCTACCTACTTGGGGGCACCTGACATCTGGGGCAAGAAAAACCTGAAGAAAATGGCGTCGGATGCATCTTATATAGCCCTGGCGCACTGATGTCAGGGAAGAAGTGACAGCAACTGACGCTGGACCAAGACTTTGGAACTCTGGCCAACTGCTGGACCACCTGACAGCAGGATAACCCAAGTGTAATGACTGCAGCAGTGTGAACACTCGAACATCTACATTTATGGTAGGTACAAAACTGTACTTTGTGTACACTTACCATAAATGTAGATGTTCAAGTGTATTCACTGTTGCAGTCCAGGTTTCCCTCCATCCCCCCTTTTTTCTTCTCTTTCCTTACAAGGGACATATTGCTATTTACTTTCTACTGCTGGGGTTCTTCCACCAGAACCTGGTGCCTACTTGGGGGATCCTGACAGGTTAGGGCAAGAAAAACAGATGCAATGGCGTCGGCTGCCATACCTTATACTACTGACGACCTGATGTCAGTTCTCAAGCGGCAGCAACTGACGCAGAAATGCTAAGCCTCTGGTATTTGGGCCGGCCGAGGGCTATCCTTGCAGGGATAACCCAAATGTGATGACTGCAACAGTGAATACACTCGTACATCTACATTTATGATAAGTATACACAACTGTACTTTATTTCACCACTGTGAATGTAAACTACAAATCTTAGGTCACAGGTGGGCTAGAATTACAGTCAATTGTAAAATATTGACAGGGAAAGTTGTAACTGATGTAGCAACAGGAGAAACAGCAGGAGGAAAGTAGCTATTGCATCAAAAGGCTGTAAAAACACTGACAAGTATATCAAACATAGACAGGGAAAGCAGCAGATGTAATACACAAAGGGCAGTTTTGAAGTCAGCAATATTTAGCATCTTTAACAAAACTCCAGATATGAGCAGCTTCTGAATTAGACTACAAATGAATGGCACTAGATCAGGCAGCAGTAATCAGTAAATGTACTTTTAGACAAATAAATGCAGCAGCAGTTGTCTGAGCAAAGATCTGCAGTGAATCACAATACTTTCCCTTATTGTAACTCTGTCTACAAGTCAGTGGCACCAGACCAAGTTGCAATTTTAATCAAATACTTTTTTTGAATTAAAACAAAAATATAAAAAAGAAGCATGTATTAGGTGAGATTAAGTGCAAATGAAATAAATAAAATGTGAAATAAATGTTGCTGTAGATTTGCCTTCTGTTTATATCTGCTGATTTCCTTGAGTGTAGCTGATGTAATCCCCTTATCCATTATTTATTTGTATAAGTTTTAAAATGTCTCAAAGTCATGAGTTCCCCATCATCCCTTATCTACATTGATCCTTAGTTTTCTTGTACTTATAATAATAATCCACTAAATTCTAGTTGATTAGTAAATTCTGTCTAGTCTTTCATGAAGTACTTGAAAATTATCTGTTTGAATCAGCCCAATGTGAAATTTTTCAAGTTGACTACCCCCGTAAGTTATCAGCATATTTCCATCTTTTTCTTATTATTTACATCAATTTCTTTTGTTGAGTTACATGTATAACATTCCTCCACTACTGAATTCTTTTTCCTCACCCCTTTTTTTTCAGGCTTAGATAGTCATGCATTTATAGTTATAAATAAATGAATTCGGTAGATATTTATACACACAGCATTGCAGCGCAATGTATCTACTGATATGAAGTTGTTCTATCTCGCCGTTCATTCTTATAGATGGGTTCGGAGCTGATCCTCGGCTCCGTTGCCGCTGCAACAGATCGGAGGATACTTCACAGCTCTGGCTAGTAGAGTTTTTCTTCTTAAAACATTTTCTCTTTAAATACCTTTTATTATAGCTTTAAGTTTCCTTTCTATTTAAAACTTAGTTTGTTGGCTACTTTTCTAAGCCTTCCTTTAGCTCCATTGGCCATCGTTTTATTAGGCCTTTATCATCTCCCTTCCCATATTCTGGTGTGCCTTTAGTAGTTTTAAAGAATTACATTAGAAGTGTGTTTTATTAGGAACTTAGTAGTTTTAAAGCATTAGAAGAGTGTGTTGTTTGAAGCTTTAATAGTTAGACTTTAATGAGTATTGTAGAGCCCGTTTTGATTTAGGAGCTACTTACTGTTTGTATAGTTGTGTGTTGGTTGAACATAGGTTTCTCTTTGAGATATTATTATTGAAAATTTAAACAGTTTTTTTTTCCTTGTGTGCATATATATTTACATTAGACATATGGCTGACCAAAACAACCCAGTATGCTTTCAAAAAATGTCCAAAGTGCAGACAGAAAATGTCTGTGACTGATGGTCATGTTAGCTGTGTTTGCTGTTTGGGTGCCTTGCACTTACAAGAGAGCTGCTCCATCTGCCATTCTTTCAGTAGCCATGTTCTACAGGAAAGAAAGAGAAAGTCGATGACAGAGTGCTATTAAAATCCTCATTTCAAGAAGCTTTGGGCGATCATGATAAAACATCTAAATCCCCAAAATTTACTAAATCATCGAAATCATCATCTTCGGAGCATAGAATTTTAGATCAAACACTATCCAAAAAATTATCAACATCGGTTCCACAGCCTTTGGAGCCCAGCGTTGTAACCTTTTGGAGCTGGTCCCCTGTCCTGGAACCAGTCTCCGCAGTATTGAAATCACCAATTTTTCAATTGGTGGCATCATCAATCCATTCTTCTCGGTCCTCGATAAGTCTATCTGATTTGGATGTGGATTGTGTGGTGCAGAAGTTGTTACAGGCACCAGCATTTGCCAAATTATTGGTTCTGACCCAAGTGGTTTCAGAGCCGACAGCTGTTCCTCCATCTACTTCTTCTCCTCCTCCGAGCCAAACTGGTCCTTCGGAGCTGGAAGAGTTGGAGCTGATGATTGTGGAGCCTTCGGAACTGACTCCTGTTCCAGTGCCATCGGTGCCAACTACTCAGACTTCCTCGGTGCCTATTGAGTGGTCTAGGAGCCGACACTTGCTGGTCGGGTCTGGTGAAGATAGTTGGACTGATCTTTTGGCTCCGACTTTGCCTCTTGGGGCTTCGGCACGGATGAGTTCGGCTCCTACCTCTGGATCGGAGCCCACTGTTCCGGTGCCGAGGGAATCATCTGCTTCTTTGGACCCAGGGGTTCCTTCACATCGGAGCAGGGGTGCCTTTGATACCATAAGGAGAGTAATAACCTCCAGGACATCCACAACGTCAAGACCAACTACCTCCTCTACTAAAGTGCCTATGTCTAATTCTGCCTCACAGATCCCTTTGAAGTGTAGAGACCCTGAGCCTCAGGCAGCCCCACTGGGTGGACCCTGCTCTTCCGAGATCTCACCAGAAGCTCCCACTGATGAGGTTTCCAGGAAGAGAATTTGCAAGAGGAAGCATTTAGACTCCCTGCAGGAATCTGTCATCTCAGACACCGACTTGGATGAATCAGAAGAGTCCCCACTGCCCCACTCGGAGGATATCTCATTTGCAGATATCTTGGAAATCCTAAAGCAGAGGGGTGGCTGAAAGCCCACCAACCCTACTGAGGATGAGTCGGTCCTCCTGAAAGCTTTTGGGTCTCAGCCCTCCACCTTTTGGGTGTCTCCGGCCTTCGATGAGCTTATGGAGCTGGTCTCACGAAGGGTGTGAGAGTCTCCGGACACCATGGAGCCTGTCCTAGGAGGCCTAATAAATTTATTTCTTCTTCTCCGGATAAAACTTTTCTCACAAAGGGAGTGCCTGTTGATGTCATAGTGGTGGCAGCAGCCACCAAAAAGGAGATGTCAGAAACTTCACCTGTCCATCCTCCTAACAGAGATTTTAGGATCATGAATAAATATGGGAAGCACATGTTCAGTTCACCAACTTTTGCCATGCGATCACTGAACTACCTCACACATTTCACGAGACTGCAAAGAGATCTCCTAAAAGAGCTTGGCAATATATACAGGGTACGGTAGCTGAGGGAGTTGCAGACAAGGTTGCTTCCCAGCTTGCTACTTTTAATTCCATATTAAACTCTTCCATGCATCTTGTGTCATATGCAGCTGGTGGAATGAGTAAGGCAGCGGGTACAGGAATTGCTCTTAAGAGATGCTCCTGGATGCGCTTATGTTCCTTTGTGGAGCCCTTTAAGTCATCCTTTGTGAACATCCCTTTTGATGGCTCATCTCTTTTTGGGCCCAAAGTAAAGGAAACTCTTGCCAGGAGTGAGAAGGAAGAAAAGACTCTGTCTGCCATCGGTGTCTGTTCTTCCACACCCACACCCACTAGACCCTACCCCAAATGTCAAAAGGGTGGAAAGGTGTGGTTCTGAAAAGCCCAAGGAGCCTTTCAGGACACACGTGCTGAACCCCCCTCCAGGGGCAGAGGAGGGGGTAATAATGGAAGACGTTGCCCTCGCGGCAGAGGGGGGGTCCACAAAATCAAGGCGACATAGATCAGTTCTTTGGGAAGCCTTACCAGCACTCCTGAAAGGAGGGCCGACTGTCCAACTCTGGAGGCAGTTAGGAGCCGCTTATCTTTAATCCGAGACACCTGCCTACAAATAAACGACAACTGGGTACAAAGCATAATATCCAGAGGATGTTTTATTCCCTTTGCCACTCCACCTCCCTTGATAACAAAAATCCTGGACATTCCACCCAGTTACAGGTAACACGCAACTGTAGAGGTCCAAAGGTTGCTAGAAAAGAGAGTCATCCAACCGGTCTCCGCAGACCAGATAGGATTCGGAACTTACTCAAGATTCTTTTTAGTTCCAAAAAAAAACAGGGGACTGGAGACCTATTTTGGACCTCAGTAGACTAAACTGATCTGTCAAGAAGGAGAAGTTCTGAATGGTCATGCTTCAGTCGATACTTCCCTTTTTAGGGAAAGACAATTGGATGTGCTCGGTAGATCTCCAGGATGTGTACTATCACATAAAAATGGCCAGACCATCCAGGGATCATCTGCGCTTCGGTTGGGAGCCAATCACTATCAGTTTTGAGCTCTGCCCTTTGATCTCACTACAGCCCCCAGCGTGTTCACCAAATATATGGCAGTGGTCACGGCTCACCTGAGGTGTTTGGGATTCCAGGTGTTTCCATACTTAGACGATTGGTTCCTCACCGCCACCACCAGGCATCAGCTCATACAAGGCAGGGACACCACGCTTATTCTTTGCAGTCAACTGGGGATTACCATAAATTCTGAAAATCTGCCTTATCCCCATTGCAACATATCGTTTTTATCGGAGCAGATTTGGACGCCACCACTTTAAAACTTCCTTCAGACAGGATATTGGTACTTCGACAACAAATTCTGAACCTCATATCCAGAGACAGGGTACCACCCTCAGATATGCTAAAATTGTTGGGGACGATGGTGGCTGCAATAATGGCATTTCCCTTGGGTCGTATGCACATGCAGATTCTACAATGGCTCCTGTTCATGCAATGGTCCTATCAAGAACTCCCAATGTCACATCTCATCATTCTAACAAACACCTGCAAAAAGGATCTTCGGTGGTGGTTGACCTCTCTCCAAGTCACGATAGGTCGTCCTTTTATCCTACCCTCACCATCGGCAACTGTGACCACAGACGCTTCCCTGATCGAGGGGGGGGGGCATTTTCAGGGAAGAACAGCCCAAGGGACATGGACTGAACAAGAGACACATCTGCATATCAATGTCCTGGAGATGAGAGCGGTACTCTTGGCATTGCAATACTTTCAGGACTCTCTCCCTCTGGGGACAGTTGCGATTCAGACGGACAGCATGTCGGTGGTCTGGTATATAAACAAACAAGGAGGAACCAGGTCCTATCCCCTTTGTCAAGAGGCCCTAAGATTATGGCAGTGGGCTACCTGCACCCAGCTCTTTCTGATAGCAGTGCACATCCTGGGGTAATCCAACATCCTAGCAGACAAACTGAGCAGGGCAATTTTGTTGCCTCATGAGTGGTCCCTCAAAGAAGAAATAGCGGAAAGAATATTCCGCAGATGGGGCCAGCCTTCCTGCGATCTCTCTGCATCCCCCATGAACACAAAATGCAGAAGCTATTTTGCCCTAACCCCCCCCTTTGGGAGATGGGCCAAGGGACACACTCGTACACAATTGGCCCCGGTCTCCTTTATGCCTTTCCACCAGTACCCCGATACCCAAAATGTTACAGAAAGCCAAAGCCCTGGGAAGGACTGTCATTCTTATAGCCCCCCATTGGCCTTGTCAAATTTGGTTCCCCTTTCTTCAACCTCATCTGTTCGAAGAGCCTTGGATTCTAGATCCAGTTCCAGACCTTCTGATGCACTTGTCAGGGGCTCTTCATCCCTCCCTTCAGTTTCTGAAATTGATAGCTTGGCTGCTCCAGTTCCCACATAGCCAGGTTCCATAACCTCGCAACTGAAACGCAGCATATTTTAATTTCTTCTCATAAATCCTCTACTAGGAAATTATACCTCAGCAAACGGAGGAGATTTTCTGTATGGGCTTCTCAAAATAATATTGACCCTTGCCTAGCCCATATTTCCTCCATCCTAGAATTTTAGACTATGATTTTCAACAAGGGAGTGGTGGTTGGCACCATTCATGTGCAGCTCGCTGCAATGTCTAATTTTCATCTTGGTAAGGAAGGCTTTAATGTAATGTCGTACAAGCCATCCAAAGCTTTTCTCAAGGAGACTTTCTACCTCAGACCACCCGTTAAATCCCCTTATACACCTTGGATTCTAAATTTTATGTTTTCGTGCATCATTCTTCCACAGTTTGAGCCAGCTTCTTCATGCGATTTGAAATTTTTGTCTTGGAAGACTGTCTTTTTAGTAGCCATCACATCTGCCCGAATAGTTTCAGAGCTACAGGCCTTGTGTATAAACACCCCGTATTTGATTTTTCATTCTGATAGAGTTTCATTACGAACAAATCCTTCACTCTTACCTAACGTTTGTACTGAATCTAACCTTAACCAAACCATAGAATTACCATTTTTTCCCCCAAACACACCAATAACTTGGAGTATATGGTGCACAAATTTGATGTTCACAGACAACTTTGATTTTACCTAGATGGAACCAAAGAATTTAGAAGATCTGAATAACTTTTTGTTTTGTTTTCAGACTCTAGAAAAGGTAGACCTGTGGCAAAAACCACTCTCTCGAAATGGTTATCTAATTGCATCACCTTCACTTACTCAGCTGCCAAAATACCTCTGCAACACAAAATAAAGGCTCATTCAACCAGAGCTGTTTCCACATCTTCAACCTTTATTGCCAGGCTACCAGTAGATAGTATTTGTGCAGCAGCCACTTGGTCAAAGCCTCATACAGGCTAGTGCATTTCTTTGTGCCAGTCCCAAGCCCGGATAAATGGGGAGGGTTGCGTCAGGAAGGGCATCCGGTGTAAAACTTTGCCAAATCATTCATGCCGACAGCAGTAAATATTTACATATGGATTGGTCGAGGCCCAGGTTAACAACTACTGCAGCCAGTACTGTTAGCCAACAGGGTGCTGGAGGAAATTGGGCTACTGTTAGCCGAAGGAGGAGAAGAGGGGGAAGGCATGGCCGAAGGCAGGAAGAGAGGAGAAAGGCTAGGACTGTGGTAGTGAGGGTCGGAACTTTGAATGTTGGCAGTATGACTGGTATAGGGAGAGAGCTAGCCGATATGCTGGACAGAAGGAAGGTTGGTATATTGTGTGTGCAAGCGACCAGATAGAAGGGAAGTAAGGCTAGGTGTATCGGAGTTGGGTTCAAATTGTTTTATCATGGTGTGGATGGGAGGAGAAATGGCGTAGGAATTATCCTGAAGGAACAGTATGCTAAGAGTGTTTTGGAGGTGAAAAGAGTGTCAGATAGAGTGATGTTTATGAAGCTAGAAATTGATGGTGTAATGATGAATGTTGTTAGTGCATATGCCCCACAGGTTGGGTGTGCGATGGATGAGAAAGAAAAATTTTGGAGTGAGTTGGATGAAGTGGTGATGACTGTACCCAAGGGTGAGAGAGTGGTGATTGGAGCATATTTCAATGGGCATGTTGGTGAAGGGAACAGAGGAGATGAGGAAGTGATGGGTAGGTATGGTGTTAAACAAAGGAATGCAGAAGGTCAGATGATAGTGGATTTTGTGAAAAAGATGGACATGGCTGTGGTGAATATGTATTTTAACCAGTGGGAGGAGCATAGGGTGACATACAAGAGTGGAAGAAGATGCACACAGGTGGATTATATCTTATGTAGGAGGGCCAGTTTGAAGGAGATTGGAGACTGTAAAGTGGTGACCTGGGAAAGTGTAGTTAGACAGCATAGGATAGTGGTTTGTAGGATGACGTTGGTGGTCAAGAAGAGGAGGAGGAGGAGTGTAAGGGCAACACCAAGGATTAAATGGTGGAAACTGAAAAAGGGTAATTGTGAGGTGGAGTTTAGGGAAGAGTTAAGATGGGCACTGGGTGGCAGTGAATAGTTACCAAATAGCTGGGTAACTACAGCAGAGCTAGTAATGGATACTGCTAGAAAGGTGCTTGGTATGACATCTGGACAGAGGAAGGACGACAAGGAGACATGGTGGTGGAATGAGGAAGTACTGGAGAGTATACAGAGAAAGAGGCTGGCAAAGAAGAAGTGGGATTGTCAGAGAGATGAAGACAGGAGTATAAGGAGATGAGGTGCATGGCAAAGAGAGAGGTGACGAAGGCTAAGGATGAGGCATATGAAGAGTTGTATGAAAGGTTGGACACTAAGGAGGGAAAAAAGAACCTGCACCGATTGGCTAGACAGAGGGACCGAGCTAGGAAAGATGTGCAGCAGGTAAAGGTGATAAAGGATAATGTGGGTAACATACTCACAAGCGAGGAGAGTGTGTTGAGCAGATGGAAAGAGTACTTTGAGGGGTTGATGAATGAAGAGAATGAAAGGGAGAAGAAGGTTGGATGATGTGGGGATAGTGAATCATGAAGTGCAATGGATTAGCAAGGAGGAAGATAGCTATGAAGAGGATGAAGAATGGAAAGGCTGTTGGTCCAGATGACATTCCTGTGGAAGCATGGAGGTATTTAGGTGAAATGGTAGTGGAGTTTCTAACCAGATTGTTTAATGAAATCTTAGAAAGTGAGAGGATGCCTGAGGAATGGAGAAAAAGTGTTTTGGTACCGATTTTGAAGAATAAGGGTGATGTGCAGAGCTGTAGTAACTACAGAGAGATTAAATTGATCAGTCACAGCAGGAAGTTATGGGAAAGAGTAGTGGAAGCTAGGCTAAGAAGGGACATGATGATTAGTGATCAGCAGTATGGTTTCATGCTGGGAAAGACCACTACAGATGTGATGTTTGCTCTGAGAGTGTTGATGGAGAAGTACAGAGAAGGTCAGAAGGAGTTGCATTGTGTTTTTGTAGACTTAGAGAAAGCATATGACAGGGTGCCTAGAAAGGAGTTGTGGTATTGTATGAGGAAGTCGGAAGTGTCAGAGAAGTATGTAAGAGTGGTACAGGATATGTACGAGGGTAGTGTGACAGTGGTGAGGTCTGCTGTGGGAGTGACGGATGTGTTTAAGGCGGAGGTGGGATTACATCAAGGATCAGCTCTGAGCCCTTTCTTATTTGCAATGGTGATGGACAGGTTGACAGACGAGATCAGACAGGCCTAGAAGCCAGGCAACTCCTAGGAAATATGCTTCTATCCACCATCTTGCTACTGCTCCCCCACCCCAAGCTCAAATGCTTAAAATAGCAGAGGAGCTCATCTCTTTTATCCGAGGTACTCAGGCCCCCATGCCAAAAAGGAAAAGGCATCCTTCTCCAGAAATTGACAGACCAAGAGTCTGAGGAATGTGATTATTCTGCTTTTGAAGAGGAACAAAATCCCTTAACTGCTTATGAGGATTCAGATGCAGAGGAATCCATCCCTTCTGCCTCCCCTCCAGAGGACCTCTCCTTTGGGGAAATCCTTCACTCCCTCAGGGAACATTTTCTATGGGAATCTCAAGACTTCCCACAGTCAAAGAAATGACTTGGAGAGTTTCTGGACCTGCCCCAGCACCGACCCCTGGCCATCCCACCTAATTTTGGATGTGGTGGATGATGTTTTCCATGAATCCAGCTTATCCCCTGATGGTCTACCTCCTGCTCCAACTAAACCTGGCAGGTACTACAGAGTACCAGATTCTCACAAATACCTGTACAGGAATCCTGCTGCAGACCCTGAGGTCATTACACAGGGACCCAAAGGAGCTAAGACTAGTTCTGCCAAGAATCCTCTTCCTTCTGACAAAGACTGCAGAGCTCTGGACAATTGGGGTAGGAAAGTATATACCTCTGCAACCTTAGCTATAAGAGCACTCAGTTGTCAGTTCCATGAGTTAAAATATTAACAACACACTTTGGAACAATTAAACCATACTATTACTAGCTAAACAACACAACACCCCTCCCCTCCAACCCACACCTTCAACTAGTAATCGCCCCATTGCCTTCTCTTTTTTCTCCTGTACCTATCTCCAACATAAAAAATTCTTAACTAAACTTAAGCCCACCAGATTAGCAGCAGACAACCTCCCAAGTGAATACCTACAAATCACAGCTGATGCTCTGGCCTACCCAGTATCCATCTTGATTAACCGATCTCTGTCAGAAAGTTACGTTCCCACACTGTGGAAAGTATCACATATAATTCCCCTCCACAAAGGCGGACCCTCCACAGATCTAACCAATTACCGCCCCATAGCTATTCTCTCTCCACTTTCCAAAATACTAGAGAGATGCATACACTCTCAGGTCTTAGACTACCTCCTTACTAACAACCTCCTTTCCAATACTCAGCATGGTTTCCGACCAAACCATAGCACCACCACTGCCTTACTCTCCTTTACTAACACTATCCTTCAGCATAAAAACAATGACTCTCTCTCCTCTGCTACTTTCCTAGACCTATCTAAAGCATTTGACATGGTCCCACACAAACAACATATCTCTTTCCTCAATAATAACCTATCCTTCTCACAATCAGTCGCCAACTGGTTTCAGAGTTACCTGTCTGACTGCCAACAATCCGTTGTATGGCAGAATGACATATCTCCCCAACTACCTGTCTCCATAGGGGTTCCCCAAGCATCCATCCTTGGACCCCTACTCTTCTCTGTTTTCACCAATAATCTAGCCTCTGCCACCAAACATGGCACACTCATACAATACGCAGATGACTCAACCATCATCTGCTCAGCCCAGTCCCTACCCAAACTGCAAAAAGTCACACAGGAAGCCTTTTCCTCTGTTGAAACTTGGTTATTCGATGCCCAGTTAATACTGAACCCAAACAAAACTAAACTACTCATCCTCCAACCCACCAAACATACTCAAAACAACTCTCACTTTAACATCACAGCAAAAGACAACACCACTATATACCCAACTGAACACACCAAATTGCTAGGAGTGGAAATAGACAAACTAAAATTTGACATTCACATATCCTTGACCATAAAAAGGTCTACAAAAAACTAGGAGCGCTATACAGAAATAAGCAACTTCTCACCAAAACAGCAAAGATTTCAATAGCAAATTCCCACCTTATCTCCACCTTACTTTATGCCTGTCCAATATATACCAACCTAAGGCAATGCGATCTAAACAAGCTAGAGACCTGCTACAACAAAATCGCCAAATTCGCCACAGGGGCATCCTACCTTAGTCACCACTGTCTCTCACTTTCTGAACTGGGCTGGCTTGAACTCCCTCACCTCCTTCAATGGTATCAACTCTCACTCACAGTAAATCATCCACTAAATGTCCTATCCCACCAGAATCTACTCCAACCCTATCGCACCACCAGACCACTAAGATCCAACAACAAAAATCACTTGCAGATCACTAAAGCCAATAACTCTGCTGGTGAAGCACTATTCTCTTGCACCATAGCCAAATTATGGTACTCTCTCCCATCCACAATTACCTCCATACCATCATGCACCCACTTCAAAAATTTACTAAAAGCGCACCTAAAAACATGCTGGCTATGCCCTTGCAACTCCCACTCTATCATCACCCTCCCCATCCAACCACTACCTTTCTTTCCACTCCACTAACTACCTTGATTATAGCAAGCTCAGATGCTCATAAGCCAGTACTTATTATACAGCAGGAACTTCTTCTTGTAACATTTGTTAATGTGTGTTATGTACTTCACAGATAAAGATTCTAGTTGTCTACTGATGTACTATGTTCTTCATCTGTAAATATGTTGTAAGTAATTGCTATGTAAATTCTTAATTGCTATGTAATCCAATGTAACTACTGTCTGTTTATTTTAACTGTGGAGCTTTTCTGCCTGGGCCTCCACTGAAAATGGACCTACGTCCAGTCGGACACTCCCAGTCAACAAATATAAATAAATAAATAATAATAAATAAAACAGAAGATGGCTACCTCTCCTGACTTTATCAACTCTAAAGAGCTGGCAGAATTGCTACATTGTTTGTCAAGTGGCCAAACACTCATTACAGTGTGGATATGATGCCCTAGAAGCCTCTAGCAGGGCAGCAGTGACAGGATCGTTTTTTTGGTAGACATCCATGGCTGAAGGAACAACCTCTCCCTGATCATGTCAAGTCTAAACTTATTGATGCACCCCTAGATAAGGAATGCCTGTTTGGGGAAAAAGCAGAAGAGGTGCTTAAAATGATGGAAGACAAAGCAAAATCTATGCAAACAGTAAAAGATTTCTTTCAAGTTCAACCTCCCAGATTCAGCAGGAACTTTCCTTTTAAGCACTGGGCCTTCCCTGCACCTAGCAGACAGGGCCAGGGTAAGCCCCGCAGGGACAGGCCATCCAGGCCCCTATCCCAGGGCCAGCAAAGAAGCAAACAATGGACCACTTCCGTTTCTAAGGCAGGGAGTTCTAAGCCAAGTTTCTATGACAAGCACTCACAATGACTCTCCTTCCCCACCTCTGCCCTCCTTTCCCTCATCAAAAACTAGGAGGAAGGCTCACCCTCTTCAAGGACAATTGGGCCTCTATAACCAAGACCAATGGGTCTTAAAAATCATTTCTCAGGGATACAGATTCTCCTTCACTGAACTCCCTATTCCAAGAGGGTACCCAGACCTCCCCACAAACCATTGGGCAGAGGCATTGAAACAGGTCCAGACTCTAACATCTCAAGGTGCAGTAGAACCTGTCCCTCCAGATCAAACAGGAAAAGGTTTTTACTCCAGACTATTTATTGTTCCCATTAAAGAGGGCACTTGGCACCCCATCCTGGATCTATCCAAACTGAACACTTCCTTGGTGGTCCCCAGATTCAAACTGCTAACCTTGCAGCAGCTCCTGCCTGTGCTCACGCAAAATACCTGGCTTGTGACACTAGACCTAAAAGATGCCTACCTCCACATCCCCATCAGGGAATCGTGCAGAACATTCCTGCACTTCAGAGCAGGCTATCAACACTTTCAGTTCTCTGCAGTGCCTTTTGGCTTATCTTGTGCTTCCAGAGTATTCACCAATTGCTTGGCCCCGGCTATAGCATTCCGCAGACAGAGAAATGTACAGATTTACCCTTACCTGGACGACTGTCTCATTCAGGCAGAGTGCAAAGAAAAGTTGCTCCAGGACCTTTTCTTTGTCAAATCACTTCTAACTTCCCTAGGGTTCACCATCAATGAGAAAAAAATCAAAGCAAACCCCACCAGAAAAATTGTTTTCCTGGGAGCTGTGCTAGACACAGCAACCCAAATGGCCTTCCTAATCCCAGAAAAGCAGAGCTTCCTGCCTCTCTACTTCACTCAGCTGGCTTCCAGAAGTCACCTCACTGCGAGGAAGTCCCTGCAAGCCCTGGGATACATGGTATCTTGCATCCTTCTCATCCCTCTCACCAGGCTTCACATGACAAAATTGCAGTGGTACTTAAAAGAACCTTTGGTGTCAGCACTCAGTCCCTAAAGACCACTCTCCCTCTGATCCTTTGTATAAGGGCCAAATTTGTCTTGTGGGCAGAGGCCTGTGCCATGATCAAGGGTCCCTTCATCCTCTGCCTTTCCAGCCAGACCATCACCACCGACGCCTCAGTCATTGCTTGGGGTGCTCACTTAGAAGGCAGGTGTACCTAAGGCCTTTGGAATGCCCAGCAACTTCACTTGCACATCAACCAGAAAGAAATGATGGCAGTGCAAAAGGCTTTGACTTCCTTCCAACCCCATCTCAGGCCAGGGGTCCTTCTTATAGAAGCAGACCTCACCGCAGTAATGTGGTACATCAACAAGCAGGGGGCACCCAATCCTACTCCTTGTGTAGGTTAGCCATGAGTCTCTAGCTTACAGCCACGTCCATGGGGCTGCACCTAATTGCCCAATACTTACTAGGGATCAACAACACTCTGGCAGACAACCTAAGCAGAAACTTACTGGACCCCCACGGATGGCAGCTCCACAAAGAAATCTTTCTTCAACTCACCCAGGAGTGGGGGATCCCAGAAGTGGACCTCTTAGCCTCGCACCTCAACTACCAGCTGCGCAAGTTCTGTACTAGTGAGTATCAACTCCTAGCATGAAGGTGGATGCCTTGACCTTCACTTGGAGCTCCCTCTTTGTGTATGCATACCCTCCTCTGCCCCTTATTCCCAAAGTTCTGATCAGAATAAGAGAGGAGAGACCAAAGACATTCCTCATTGCTCCATATTGGCCCAGACAGCATTAGTACCCCTTATTACGCAGTCTGACCTTATAGCCCCCAAAGCTGCTTCCCCTGATGTTAGACCTCTTGACCCAAGCGAGGGGAAAGGTACTGCATCCAGACCTACAGACTCTCAAACTCTCAGCATGGATTATACACTAAAAACTAACAAAGAATCCCTGTTAAGCAAACAGGTCCTGGACATAATCACAAAGGCCAGAAGGCCCAGTGCAAGAAAATCACATGCAGGAAAATGGAAAAGATCCTGCTCCTGGAAACAATCAAGAGGGGGCAGTACCTCCCAACCCTCCATCCCTCTCATCCTGGATTACCTAGCAGAGTTGCTGAATAGTGACCTCTCTTTCTCCTCTATTAAAATCTATGCCTCGGCCATCTCTGCCCATTATGATTCAGACCCACCCTTCTTCTCTTATTCTTTTATTAAGCAATTCCTCAGAGGGGCTTCTAATATCAGGCCTCCCAGAAGGACTCCAACGCCACCCTGGGACCTGAATTTTGTGTTAGAAAAACTAACCTTACCTCCTTTTGAACCTGACGCTTCTACAGAATTAAAATACCTCTCATGGAAGACTGCCTTCCTACTAGCTATCACCTCAGCCAGAAGGGTCTCGAAACTTCAAGCTCTCATGGCTGTCGAGCCCTTCATAATTTTCCATGCAGAGTCTCCCTGAGGACTAACCCCTCATTTATGCCCAAGGTGGTTTCTGATGTGACCCTTCACCAGGCCATATACCTTCCCACCTTCTTTCCCAACCCTCAAAACAAGGGGGAAAGAATTCTACACTCACTAGATGTGCACAGACAGCTCAGATACTATCTGGACCATACTAAGCCATTCAGAAAAACAGACCAGCTTCTTGTAAGCTTTGCCCAGGGGCAGAGGGGGGAAGCCCAACTCCAAACAAACTGTTTCCAAATGGATTTCACACTGTATCCATTTTTGCTACAGACTGCATGGGAAACCCATCCCTAAGTCTCCACTAGGGCAACCTCTACTTCCACTGCCTTCCTCAGCGGAGTACCTACCAGGGACATCTTGGAAGCGGCCACCTGGACCACCTACCTCTCTTTTCTAAGTCTAGGGCAGGGTTTGCCTCTGCAATTCTCCAGGGCCTCCTGACCCATAACTAGGGCTCAACCTATCATTCCGCCCCTTTCCTCAGCTTTGAGAATCCTCTCACAGCTAATGACTGCAACAGTGAAACACGAAGAACATAGTACAGTTGTATACACTTACCATAAATGTAGATGTTCAAGTATATTCACTGTTGCAGTCTTGGTTTCTCTCCCTCTATCCCCCATTTAACATCTTCCCCTAGGGGGACACACACTTCCCAAGGTGGCTTTTAGCCACCAGGACCTCTTCTCTCTTTTCTCTTTTCTCTTTTGCTTCTGACTTGTTAGGGCAAGAAAAACTGATGTAACGAAGTCGACTGCCTTGCTTTATAGCACTGACAACCTGACTCTGGTATTCGGGCTGACCGAGGGCTACCACAGCAGGGATAATCCCCAGGTGATGACTGCAACTGTGAATACACTTAAACATCTATATTTATGGTAAGTGTTCACAACTGTACTTTTTGCTGTTAGGCTTCTGTACACAGTGTTCACTCATTTCTGAAGTGCTTCACTTACATCCTGTTCCTTCTGGATCCTTACCATAAATTCACACTGCAGAAAAGCAATCTTTTTTCTAAATGTCAAATAGGATGAGACCTGCTTACTTGTCACTGTTTTTCCTGTCTGTCCTTAAAAATACTTTCCATCAGTCACATGCTGAGATCCTTTCATTTATAAGACTAACCTTCCCTTCCTGTACGTTCCTTTGTAATAGCTTATGTAATCATTGTGGCTAATATTATCCCATCTCTATTTATAGGTAAGTACTAGACTAGTGGGCTATTTTAAGCCTAGCCAATTTATTTCAGTGAGACACAAACCCTGTACTTATTGTTTGTGAGGTAAACACCTTAACCATTATGCTAATCCTCAGCCCTCAAACTTCTACTCAGTAATAGATTAGTAATGTCAGGCAGTCAGTCATCTTTATCTGTACTCTCTCCACCTTCTTTACTAATTTTTTTTTTTTTTTTACTATTTATAGTTTTTGTAGCAATGAATTTATGTACATTGTGTGTGTGTGTGTGTGTGTGTGTGTGTGTGTGTGTATATATATATATATATATATATATATTTGTGTGTGTGTATTCACATATATTTTTACATATATTTTGGAGGTTAAATGTCATTTTGATTTTCTGTATTGACAATTACTGTGGTTGTAGCTGTGACTTTAAAAAAGTCAAATGTTGTGTAATGAGGTAATTACCTAATTGATGGGTAAACATATATAAGGAGTTGAGTTGCTGGCAGCAATCATTTTATGAGATGAAAGCGCTCAGTTTGGTTTGGTTATTGCATTAAAATGTTATATTTTACTTCATCCTAGTGGTCCGGATTTGTTTTATATCTTGTGTATAGCTTGGCATTACTATCAAACATATTTACTAGACATGGTATGACTGCTCGTATAGATTCCATAAAAGGCTTCTTCACTTGGTTGTCCATAAAAAAAAAAAAATGTCCGTTTGATCTTATAGACCTTATGATTAGTGGATTTATGGGCTGCTATAAAGCTTTGGACCACTGTAGTTGGGTATGTTGGGTCCCTAGGCATTAATTGAATTAAAACATGTGATTAGTTTGAGGGACTGGAGGTGAAAATGAGGCTTACTTGAGGGCTGATATAGCAAATATTTGTTAGGTCTGAGGAGAAGAAATGTCCTCTAGCAGGGAATGCTATAGAAGAGGGAGCCATAGCTACTGTGCTAGAATGAGGTTATGAGATTGACTTTGGCCTTGCTCACTTTGGCTTTCTACATGGATTTCTTAAAAAATGAGGTTGAAAGATAGGCAGTAGTTCTGGGGGGATACTGATAGACTTGGAGCATCTGATTTGGTGTCTGTCCCTGTAGAGGTAATAGAGAAAATAAGTTGCTTCACTTGATGTTGGTCAGGGATGCAGTTAGGTCACAGCAAGGCTGTTCTCAGTGGCAGAAGATCATATGGGCTGTTGTCAGAATAAAGAACCATTATTGTGGCATCAGTGAACATCTGCTAAGCTTGAGTGCAAGAGCACTGGGTTGTTCTGGGATGTGCACTGTTGTCAGGAAGTGATGAGATTACATGGCTATTTCCCCAAAATCTTATGTCATCACCACACATGAGAGAGGCTCTGTTTCCTGTGTTTTTGTTTATATATCTTATCACTGCTGTATTACCTGACTGTGTGACAGTTGCACCAAGGGGAAGGAGGTCTTAAAGATCCTGTAATAAAAGTTGTATGCTCAAAGCATGAGAATGTAAAGCAGCACATAAGGGATGTATGGACAAGAAATTTTTTTAGAACTTGTTGCCACCCTGGACAGTGAGAATTTGCTTTTGCTTGGGTCTGCCAGCATTTGGTCTGTGCGAGATTCCATTGTGTTTGGTCTGAAGTATCCTTTTCTGGGGTAATTTTTCTCTGTTTATTTTTTTGACTAAATTGTTGATTTTTTTCATGTCAGCTAGGGGAGTAAATATGTCTGTGGAAAGCTAGAGATATTCACACTAAGTGTCTTTTCTGCATAGTACCTAGACAACATTTTCCATTTGCCAGTCATTTGTTCCAAAAACATTAAGGTTTATCTGTCTTCCTTTAGTATTTATCTTTAGAACCTGTGACCCTAGGAGCTCTTATGAGGTAGGATGACCTGCAGTTTTTCCCATTTGAATGTCCCTCAGCAGCAAATTAAATAGTTTAAAAATGATGGTTTAAAGCTTCTGTTGTCCGTTTGGACATGAAAGTTTTTGCTGTGGTACTTGAGCTTTTAGACTGCCTAGTGTTACCTGTTGCTCCCACTGTCAAGACCCCACTGGAGACTGTGGTGGCACAGCACCTCATCCTGTCCTGCTCAACTGATCAGTCAGCTATTTTGGCCGTAAAGAGGTAACTGTAGCTTGTTTTTTTCAGTAGGACTTGATGGCATACAAATATCCTTGTCTACAAGGACGTTCCTGGAACCCATATTGCAATTTGTCAGGGGTCAGGTCCTTCCCATTATTTCCATACCAATGTTTCTAAGAAAAAGAAGCAGAACACCAAATGTCCCTCCAGTTCTGTCCCTCTGGTTTCAACATGCTGTATATGGGAGCTCCTAAGCCTTCTGCAATCCCTTCTGCTCTTGAGACTTTTACAGAATATCTTTGCTTGCAGCTTGCTTAAATCCAGGAATTCAACCTCTAAAAAACCTGATAGATTCTACAATGTTCTGATCTCCGTTAACTTCCTTTATAAAAATTCCTCTTCAGACCCAGCAGTTTTACATTACTGAATGATAAGGACGGTAGAGCTGTGGGTGCAGTTTGATCAGTTATCTTTTATCTGTTCTTGAACAAGCTACTGTTAGACATGCCTGAGTCGAATAAAAAGCCTTTCTGTTGTCTTTACTTAATTTTGACTCCCTGGTAGATATACACTGTTAAATGTAGATGTCCTTCCATATCACTGTTGAAGTAATGTTCACCTAAATGAGCTCCTGACAAGTTTAGCCCAATGCCCGACCAGTATACCAAAGCCTTCAGCTCTTATAGGTGCCATACGTCACTTGTATACTCCCAGCATAAGACATAAAGCATAAAGGTGAACTACGGATGCAGTCACTCAGAACTTAGCCGCCAGTCTGAACACCATTATCATATGTTGGTCTGAGTGTCCTTCTGCTGTGGCACTTCTTCTCCTTGTCCATACATCTTGAAAACCAATGACATAAGCTGTTAGCTCAGCATGCTGTGACAGAAACCTCCTGTCCTGAAGCCCCCCCCCCAATCTGCCAAGAAGGCCAACAAAGTTACGCCCAATCTGGTTGCTGTTCAGCCTTCCTTAGACGTTTCTCTAGAGGCTAGTGAAAGCCCTGAAGACTGTTCCGTTCTTGCTTTGGATTCCTCTGCCACGACCCTGTTTGAAGTCGGTTTGAATCAGAGTTCTCACACATCCTCAGAGGCTTTTCCAACTTCTTCAACTGATGTTGAGGGAGAGCCTCGGCTGATATGTGAGGAACCAGAGTTTAGTGAGGGAGGAAATTCCTATCACCATTATTGAGTCACATCAAGGGTCTGACCCTATGAAGGTTTTCTGGGCAGACATCCTGCAGAAAAAGAAACAGAAAACTAAGCTCATTTCCCATGTTTTTAAGGATCCCCTTTTTTAATTTATCCATATCTTTTGGGATTCCTAATACCATGATGGGAATGAACCCAATTCCCAAGTCAAAGTATGATTAAAGTTCGTGAAATTAGTATTGCTTCAATCTTTGATGTCAGCCAAAAGTGCTCTTCGCAGCACCCGCAGTGTGCCCAGTAATGACTCCTCCTGCAATTCGTACGTAGTTATATGTATTGGTAACACATCTAAATACGACTGTAGATTTTTTATAAGAACTGTTGTTCCTACTGCTGTCTGGGTATCTTTCTTCCACATTGCTTTCATTTCTGCTTGCAAATCCTGATATTTTATGACTCTATCAGTCTTTGTGCACAAGACACTGTAGTCACTGGGTGTGACAATTTCAATGATCAATGCTACTTTTGTCTTTTCATGGACTACTATAGGTTTTCTAGCGTCAATCTTTTGAACTGTTGGTAATGGGTGATCCCATGTCATGTAGACTTCAGTTTCTGTGATGCTTTGTGGCTCATGTTTCCAGTGTTTTTCAGCCACTTCAGTACCATAATGTTTGCACAATCCCCAGTGCAACAGGCTTTCCTCATTATTATGGTTTTCCATATACAGTCCTTCTGCCATTAGTATGTTACAGCCAGCAACGAGGTGTGCAACTGTTTCCAATTCTGTTTTACAAAACCTGCATTTATCTGTTTCTCCCACATGTTCAATGGACTTTGTAAACTAACATGTACGTAGCCCACTATCTTGGGCTACCAGTATTAACTTTTCATCTCTTGGTTTGAATTTGCCTCTCCTTAATCATTCCTACATTCGATCCTGATCAGTGTGAGGTTCTTTCAGATGTTTTCCATACTTGCAGCTATACTTATGCATTTTCCACATTTCTTGTCATCTCATCATGTCCTTCACCTTATATTCTTTGTTTTGTTTGTTTGGCACATTCAATTGCTGCCTGATTTTTATCTACTTCTGATTTGATTTCCATTCCTGCTTGACGCCGATATGCTTCTGCTAGATTAAGCAGAGAAGTCTTAGATTAATTCTCCTCATGTTTCAAAACTTTCACAACATTTGGGTCTTGGGAAGTTAGCAGATATGTGTGCAGTCCCACTATTGCAGATCTGTACCTGTAATCAATTTCAAGGAGGCCCATCCCTTCTTCGGAATGGGAAATATATAATCTTGGTATCCACTGATTTTTTATAAATCATTTGGTGAGCATGAAGCATCCTTCTTGCTTTCCTCTCTAATCTGCCCAACACGTTTTGGGGACTGTCAGCCACTCCAAAATTGTAAGTTAGGACAGGAAGAGCAAGTTGGTTTATAGCTTAATTTTTGTTCCTAGATGTCAACACTGTTTTAAGGATTAATTTAAGTATTCTAAAGTAGTCCTTACTAAGTTTTATTCACATTTGTTCATGTTTTATTGTTGATCCTTCATCATTTCCCAAATACTTACACACTTACTCTTATAGGTTCATAGGTTCATACTAGGCTATCTGCCCAAGGGCATTTATAAGCCTAGCCCATAGTTATGTGGCTTTCCCCACCCCTTTAGTTTGAATAAAAACTATGCCTATCATTTTGCTGTGCCTCTGTCAAGCAGTGACACTGAAGTAATCCCTGGGGTATATCTGCGATCTCCCATCCATTGGTCAAGATTCCTCTTGAACAAGGCCAGCGAGGTGCTCTGCCTCACATGTATTTTGTTCCACAGCATAGGGAGTCTCTGGGTGATGAATCTGTCCCTCCAGCACGTTCTATTTATAACCGTGTCAAGGTTTAAGTCTCCCGCCCTTGTGGTTCTGAGGGATCTAGATTTTTGAGGTGAAGCATATTCATCAAATCTGGGTTTGACATGGCCTTATATGTCAGGCACAGGTCATCTCTGAGCAAGCGGTATGAGACTGAATAGAGCTGGAGTTCTTTCAGTCGGGCAGCATAAGACATATTTTTGAGACCCTTTATCCTTTTGGTGAGAAACTTTTGGGGCCTTTCAAGCTGCAGCAGGTGTCTGGTCAGATACATTGGGCATTGTACTCAATCATAGGTCTAATGAGTGATGAGTAAAGGGGGACGATGACCTCCCTTGATTTAGATGTGAATCCCTTCATGATCAGGTGGGCGATATAGAAGGTTTTCCTAACTACTTTAGCAACATGAGTGTCAAACGAAAGGCTACTGTCAACTTGGGTCCCCCAGATCCCTGATGACTTTTTCTGTGCTCAGTGGATTGCCATCTATATGGTAGCTAGGGGTAACCTTGTTTTTCCCGAAGGGTATGACTATGCATTTTTTGGCGTTTAACTTCAGGCCATGGCTCTGGCACCAGTTATCCGTTTCTGTGAGGCCCTTCTGGGGGATATCTGTGTCAGATGTGTTTGCAGTCATCTGCAAACTTTGTCAGCCATAACCCTCCTGTGTTTGCTTGTACTTCAGAAAAGTAGATGCCGAACAAGAGTGTTGCTCAAGTTTTTATAACACGTTCTTGACCCAAACTGATGTTTTGTTGGTGTGTCAGTTTTCTTGCTGTAAAGGTGAAAGGTGGTTCACACAGCCTACCTTGACCTGGCCAAGGCTTTTGACACCATTCCCCACTCGGGTATTACAGAAAAACTCACCACCCTGAACATAAACCCCTACGTCACGAGATGGGTTGCCAACTGGCTTACAGACAGAACTCACACGGTAAGAATTGCGGGCTCCAGGTCCAACTCTAAACCAGTCACAAGTGGTGTCCCGCAAGGCTTGGTCCTGGGACCCTTACTGTTCAGCATATTCTCAGAAGTACAGGCAAACACAGGAGGACTATGGCTAACCATGTTCGCCGATGACTGCAAACTGGGAGCTATAACTGACTCTCCGGCTGACACAGACATCCTGCAAAAGGGCCTTACTGAGATGGGCACCTGGTGTCAAAGTCATGGCCTCAAGCTAAATGCCAAAAAATGCATAGACATCCTATTTGGGGAAAAACAAAGCACCCACAAATTACCACACAGGTGGCAGCCCCCTTAATACAGAAGAGGTAATAAGAGATCTGGGGACCCAGGTAGATAGTAATCTCTCCTTTGACAATCATTTTGCCAAAGTAGTTAGGAAATCCTTCTTTGTGGCCCATCTAATTACTAAAGGGTTCACATCTAGAAATAAAGAGGTTATAGTGCCCCTCTACTCGTCACTCATTAGACCGATCATAGAGTACAATGCCCCATTTGGGATGTACCTCACAAGACACTTCCAACAGCTGGAAAGACCACAAATATACTTCACCAAGAGGATTACTGGCCTTAAACATATGTCCTATGCAACACGACTGAAAAAATGCCGGCTGTACTCAGTGGCATATCGCTTACTCAGAGGTGATCTCTGCCTGACTTACAAAGCCATATCCAAATCAGAATTGATGGACATGCTCCAGCTAAAGAAATTCAAGTCACTGCAAGCCACGCACTCTAGTGAGATAAACCTCACCACAACAATAAATAGAACATGCTGGAGGGATAGATTCCTGTCACAGAGACCCCCCATGCTTTGGAACAAAATTCCAAATTACATCAGGCAGAGCCCATTACTAACACTCTTCAAGAGAAACCTTGACGAGTGGATGGGTAACAGAAAATACACCCCTGGGATCACTTCATTGGCTCTGCTTGACAGAGGATCAGTTAATTAATCAATGGAGTGGCGAAAGCCGACACACTCTGCCTAGGCTTATTAATGCCCTCGGACAGGTAGCCTAGTGCCTACCTATTTACCTAAACCTAGAGGTCAAAGGTGTCAAGGGCAGACAATCAGAGACTGTTGAAGGATGAGCTTTAACTGAAAAATATGCCAACCCAGCATGGAGCAGATCACTCAAATAAGAGAGAAGAGGAGGAACCTTCATAGAAAGGGGATGCAGATGGCAAGAAATGTACCAGTCAGAAAATCTTTTACATTTGGACATGCAGGATTTTCTGGTTGTGGGTTGCATGGTCTCTGCAGAACCCAAAGCACAAAAAATGAGGTGCTTAAAAAATCAAAACCCTATCACCCACAGTATCAACTGGTGTGTGAACAAGAGGTCCCTTGTCTTGTGCGAGATCAACTCAGTGATGTATCTTGTGGTAAATGTCCCTGGCCAAGTGAGACAGAAGGGAACTAACGGTGTCTGGGCCAAAAGGGAGTCACCAGCAAGATTTTGGGAGTCCTGCCTGATCTTGTGTAGAACCCATGGTAACAGAGGAGGGGGGAGCATAGAGAAGCATTCTCTTCCACAGAAAGGACATGGCATCCACTTTCCAAGTCAGAGGACTTTGGACTCTGGAAGAGAATGGAGGAAGTTGTCTTTCCGGGGGGGGGGGGGTGAAGAAATCTACCCGAGGAATACCCCACCAATGCAGTATGTCCAGGAATATAACAATATAACTCTGTGAAGCATCTATTATTAAGCTTGTGTAATGGATCTTTTCAGAGAGTCTGCCACTAAATTGTGCTTTGAAGGAATGTAAACTGCCTAAGCAATCACTTGATACTGGTTAGCTAGATCCTAAACCTGAACACCCAATCTGCAGAGGAGGTAGGACCTCATGCCCCACTGCTTGCTGACATACCACATCACTGTGCTGATATCAGTGAAGATTTTGAGGGGCCTGGGATGAAAGAGGGAATGAAAAGCTTTCAAGATCCAAAAGCAGAGCCCTCCTCTCTTTTATACTGATATGATCTGACCTCTGATGGGAAGCCAGAGACACTGGACCTTTGGGGCCCACAAAAGGCACCCCATCCCATGTCTGAGGTTGCCATGAAAAGGTCCTGAGTGTGAATTGGTGGCTGAAAGGGAAGCCCTGGATTGAGACAGAGTTGATGCACTCACCACTGAAGCTTGAGCTTGAGACAGAGAAGAAAAAGAGCAAGGAATTCCAGGGGTAGCAATGCTGGAGCCACAGTGATTTGAGGTACCACTGAAATTTCTTCATATGGAGCCTGGTGAAAGGCATCATATGAATGGCGGAGGCCATGAATCCTAGAACCCTGAGAAACTCCCTGTCCATGGCAAAGGGCATAGGAAAGAGAGACTGGAAAAAGGTTGCCAGGGACAGAACCTTGGAGGCAGAAAGAGAAGCCAGACAGCATGGGAACAGTCCAAAGCCTGCATCCGAGGAAATCATCATCCTAGGAGGGCATCAGAGCATCGATTTCTGGAGGTTTATGCTGAACCCCCGACTATGTAAAAGACAAGTAGTAAACTGGAGATCCTGCAACAAATTGCTGGGAGGAGTTTGAATAAGCAGATTGTCTAGATATGGAAAAATCTGAATACTTCAAAGCTTGCAAAAAGCAATGACAGGGGCAAGGAATTTGGTGAATACCCCTGTAGCAGTAAAAAGGTCAAAGGGCAAAGCAGTAATCTGAAAATGCAAGGAAGAAACAAAAATGAACAGAGGATGAATGAGGATGTGAAGTTATGCATCCTTGAGATCTAGACAGACACCAGAGAGGCCTGGGGAAGAACTAGACAAAACAAGGTTTAAAGGGACAACATCTGAAAAAAAGGGATATTGAGAAAGGTACTGAGCAGAGAAAGATCCAAAATTGGTCTTTAAGTATACCCCCCCCGCCAGGGAACCAAAAACATTCTGGAGTAAAACTCCTTACCCACCTGGGTGGGAGGAACTAACTGAATGCTACCCTCATCCAAAACAGATTTCAAAACCTATGGAAAATGAGGGAGTTGTTCTTGAGGTTGAGGAATGCCCAAAAAGGGGGGAAGGGACTTCCAAACCACAAAGTATACCTGACAGACAACTGACAGAACCCAAGAATCTGATGTGATCCAAAGTCAACTTGGAAGAGACAAGGAGACCTAGCCAAGGGGAAGGGAAGGGCAAATGTCAAATAGAATCAGGCTTATCTGAAAAGAAGGCTTCTGGGAGGAAGAACTCTAAGTAGACTTAGCTGGAGGAACATGCCTTGAACCCTTCTTACCCTTAGAAGGGGGAGAGTCTGTCTACGAACAAAGGCAGACTTGGAACAATAGTTCCTCTGAAACTTGTGAATAGGGGTGACAAAGATATGCTTACATTCCAGCAAGGCCTTGCCCTTATCCTGGAGTGACATAAATAAGTCTGCAGCAGCAGTCCCAAAAAGATTTTTGTTATTCAGAACTGCATCAAAAGGTTTGGCCTTGATATCATCAATGCCTGAAGACATAGCCAGGAATAATGCCTCATTACTGAACCAAAGGCAGCAGCCTTGGAAGAAGCATCAGCTGCATCACAGCTGCATTTTATAAAGTGATGGGCAACTTGAGAAGTGGACCCCAGCAAAGAAAGGGGAGACGCCTTCCCTTCAGAATCAGAAAGGTCAGATACTACCTTGGGAAAAGAAGTCCAAAACAAATGTCTGGTAGCTAATGACCCTAAAGGACAAGGTGGCAGCCATATAGACTTTCTTGCCCAACCTTTCCATATCTTGACTGTCCTTTACGCACAGGGAAAAAGCTTGTACAGGGAAACAACTTAGATTGTTAATTCGAAGAAACTAATACTACAGAAGGATCAGCAGAAGGGCACTTATAAAGAAACTTGCAGGTTTCTTGGGGGCAGGAGTCTGACAGTCAGGGGCTACACAGGCTGCAGAAAAAGTATACAACAGTGCAGCCAAAACAGCTTGGACAGACGATGGTTTTGAAGGAGCTCATAATACCTCTTTAGATTATCAAGACCTGGGAAAAGTCCCAATTGAAATAGTCCATCAGGTGGCGATAGTATCCCCAAAGTTAACTCTTACAAGGGGGAGTCTGGACTCAAAGAATCCTCCTCCTCTGAACTGCAGTCAAGCAGGAAGGGAATTTGGGGAGAAAAAGCCAGGTATTCTTCCCCAGAATCCAAATCTTCATCTGATCAATCCATTTCCCTGGGCCTCTAAACAAAAGTGGAAGACCGGGGGGGGGGGGGAGTCAAGAACAGACACCCCCTTGAGGAGGCGCCAAGGCCATTAAAGAAACCTTTATTGAAATCCTGACATTCACACTGGGGATCATGCAACCCCATATGAACTGCAGAAGGAGTCATTATTGGGCATACTGCAGGTTTTGCGAGGTGTTGGTGTCTGACTGGCAAAGATTGAAACAATACTAATTTCATGAACTTTAATCATATTTTGACTTTGGATGGGGTCCATTCCCATCATGGTAGCAGAAACCCAAAAGAATTTGACAAGTTAAAAAAAAAGGTTCATAAAGTCATAGTGGAGAGCTGTAAAAAGGGGAAGAATCTAAGTATGGCATCAATTGACTACAAAACAGCATTTGATAGTATCTCACATTCATGGATAAAAGAGTGCTTAAAAAGATACACCTTACACTGATCGACTACATTACAGTGACCATGAAACAGTGGCAAACTACTTTGCAATTAAGCCACGATAAAGGACAAATTATTATCCCAGGGATAAAAAGTTAAAGGGAGATATTCCAGCGTGACTCCTCGTCACCACTGCTATTCTGTCTTGCCCTTAACACATTAAGCTGTCTACTTAACAGCTTAGGCCATGGCTATAATTTGGCTCATAGAAAACAACAACATGTAAAGACTTCTCATCTTATCTTTGTTGATGATTTAAAACTGTATATCTTATCAGATGAGGAATTGAAAACACAACTGCAAGTTGTCAAAACTTTTTCAGATGATAAAAGAATGTCATTTGGTCTTGATAAATGTGCAAAAGCAACCTTTAAAGCAGGAATTTTTGCACTGACTGCAGAGTAACATTTCGTACAATTTTTACAGCATTATTTCATTGTACTAAAGTTAAATTCATTCACCATATTTTATAGTTCAATTGTTTTGTTTTATTGGTTTTGGAATTTAAAGTGTTATTTATTAAATGTAATAGTATTTGCATACAGCTTTAAGTAGTATTGTTGGCTTAAATGTAAGTTTTAATACGCCACTTTGTTTTAAATGTGATGTGGAGCATAATTTTTTTACTTTTGAAGACGTTTGCTTTGGTGCAAATGAAAAGCTCTTCAAGTTCAGTTATTAAAACGGAAGATTTGTCTCCTGAGTTGTGCCGTTTTTGTTATTTTAAATAGTTTACTCTTACTCTCGACACTGTTTGGAACCGCCAGTGTTTGCTAGGGCTGACGTGACTGCAAAAAAAAAAAAAAAAAACACAACAGAAGACTAAACATTCTTCTTTACATCCTAAGGACCCTCAAACGGACTGGCAGGAGTTTACTCTGGGCCTATTCAGTGTTGTGATAGCCCTGAAGTCTTTGTTTTACTATTCCCAGATGCCTTCTCCCTTGCCTTGTGGGATGAAGAGGAATCCATTAGCTCTGAATCTCCTTTGGATCTTTTGGGGACACAGTGACCAGAATGATTGAATATTGTTAAGTGGGATTTCTCAGGTGTCTGACATCCTAAAGATGTACTGTGAGTTGCTTCAGGTGGACACACCTAAACCTTCTGCAGTACCTCTTGTGTTGACTACTTTGTTAGACACCTTTATAGTTGCTTCTAAGACTATTCTCAGCCTCCTCCTCTTAAGACATCTTACAGTAGCTATAAGGTTCCTGAGGACTATCAAGCCCTTTGTAAGTGTCCTTCTGCTGATCCTGCTGTGGTGTCAGTCTCATCTGACAAACCTAAGTTCTTTCCCTCTACCAGGCCTCTACCTTCAGATAAGGATAGTATGGCTATGACAAGGAATGGAAAGAAGGTCTGTACTACAGCTACCTTGGCCTTTAGGGCCATTAATTACCAGACCCACATGACCAGATATGCTGTGGCTTTGATTGCCCTGGCTTGTCAGGTTTTTTCTGACCTCCCTGATTCTGAAAGAAAGTCCTCTGTTCTTTCTATTTTGGGTTCTACCTCTTAGGAGGCATGCCAGTCTATTAAGTGCAGCTGTGATGCTGCTGATGCCTCTTCCAGAACTGCTGCCTTTGGGTCTATTGTGAAGCATTATTCTTGACTTTTGTCTATAGTCATTGCTTGGGGCAAGTTGCTGGATACTCCATTGGATAATAAAGTTCTCTCTGGACTTCTGCTGCTGTTGCTATGTTTGAGTCGCTTCAAGAAAAAGATAAAGCTTTGCAGGGCCTTAAACATATTTTTGTGTCCCCATCTCTGAGTTCCAGAGGAGCTAACCTACTAGGTCTGCCTTTGTCCGTAGGCAGCCTTATCAGCCTAAGCGAGCTCCTCTTCCTAAGTCCTGTCAGGCTTCTGTAGCCCAGAAGCCTCCTTTATCTGACAGCCCTACCTGTCTTTGACATTTTCCCCCAACCCTCAGCCAAGTCCCTTTGTCTGTTCAGCTCTCGCTTTGTGTTCTAAACTGGCACCTCATCACTTTAGATTTGTGGGTTCTGTCCATCATCCGTCAATGTTACTTCATGGTGTGGAAGTCTCTCCATCCTTTTTCAGGGATTCTTCAACCTCCTGAGGAATAGCTTCACCATTTTGCAGAGGTTCTTGGGTCTGTGGTGAATCAGGGAACTATTCAGCTTGTCCCTCCTTTTGAAGTAGAAAAAGGAATTCTACTCCAGAATGTTAGTGGTTCCTTGAAAGGAGTCCTTTTGGAGGCGTGTTCTGGACCTCTGCTTACTCAACACTTTTCTCAAGGTTCCTTCTTTTTATATGCTTTCCCTTCAAACCCTGTTTCCTATTTTGCTGCAAAAACTGAACAGGAAACCAGTATAGGTAAAACACTTTATGTAAAACAGCTCTGCTGTGTTTTACCTATACTGGTTTCCTGTTCAGTTTTTGCTGGTCTATTTTGGCGTTTGTGACTGATATCCTATTTTGCTGCCCCAGGCTTTTCTGGTGCCCTTGAACCTGAAGAATGCTTACCTTCATGTTCCTAAACATGTCCTATTTTCCAGAAGTTTGTTTGTTTCTCTGTTTCTTCCTCTCATTTTCAGTTCTCTGCTTTGCCCTTTGGCCTCTCCTTCTACTTCCCCAAGAGTTTTCATAAAATGCCTAGCTCCTATGTTTGTCTATTGCAGCCTCCAAGGTATTCGGATTTTTCTTTATCTAGATGACCTGTTGCTTCAGGTGCCGTCTTCCAGTCAATTGTTATAGGATCTGCAGATCACCATCTCTCTTCTTCAAAGTCTGGGGTTTATTGTCAACTTCCAAAAGTCTCTCCTGACTCCTTCCCAGGATCATGTGTATCTGAGATGCAGGATTCAGATGGTTTCAATGTTGGCTCTCTTCTTCTTCCTCCATTGGTATTGTCAGTGACAGTGTTCTTTCATTCTCTTCTTCCTTTGACTGCCATGCCAGCCAGTTTCTTCAGGCCTTAGGATTCATAGTCTCATCTATTCCAATGCTTCCTCTTGCCAGACTGAATGTGCGGAAGCTTCAGTGGTAACTCAAGTCAGTTTGGTTACAGCCATAGCCGGCCTTAGGCATAGGCCAACTAGGCAGGTGCCTAGGGCGCCGCTGTAGTAGGGGTGCTTTTCCAGTATTTATTTGGTGTAGGTAGACCAGGATGAGGGCACCAGATGGTGTGGTAAAGGGTGCCATGGAGCCCTTTTGCCTAGGGTACCAGTTGACCTAAGGCCGCTCCTGGTTACAGCATTGTCACCCTCCAGATTTCAGTGTACCTTTCCTTCCCTGTCTCAAGAATGAATTTAAGTGCGGGATTCAACAGTTCGCTCTCAACCTAGGCCAGACTTTTTGACCTTCATTCCCTTCTCAAAAGCTGTTCACCGATGCCTCAGACATGAAGTGGGGGGCTTCTCTTGGTCACTTGAAATTCAGGGTCTTTCGCCTCCTTGTCAAAAGTCAGAAAATGTCAGCATCAAAGAGAAATGAGCTCTGATTCTGGCCCTTCAGGCTTTTCAACCAGTGTTCTCTCCAGGCCCCTTGAAGGTGTACACAGACAATACTACAGTGAGGTACCCCCCTGTTTGTTGACATAACACAAAGTCTTATCTGCTGTGCAGTATGGGAAGTGGCTGTTAGTTATCAGTTAACTCTTAAGGTAGTGTACATTCATTCAGAGCATAATCTAGTAGTAGAGACTCTGAGCAGGTCCAAAACACAGACTCACGAATGGATGCTTCACAGAGATGTGTTTCTAGACATTGTCTGTCGGTAGGATATTCCTAGGGTAAATCTTTTTGCCTTCCCTCTGAACAGGCAGCTTCCTCAATTCTGTTACAGAATGCCATGCTATCTTGCTTGGAAGATGGATGCACTTTCCTTTCCTTGAAAGGGGATGTTTCTTTATGCTTTCCCCTCCTCTTCCTCTACTTACAAGAGTCCTTCAGAAAATTCAGTTGGACTCCCTAGAAATCTTGCTAGTGACTCCTTTTTGGCCAAGACAGCATTGGTTCCCTCTCTTAATGCATCTGGCCTGGGGCAATCATCACAAGTTACCTCACCGGTTGGATCTCCTTACACAGGACAAGGGGTCTGCCATTCTTCCTCACTTGTCTACTCTGCATCTGACACTGGGTTGATAGGGCTTTGATCCCATTCAGGCACTTCTTTTCTGAGGACATGCTCAGAGTTTTACATGAGGCAAAGAAACCCTCAGCCTGAAAATCTTGTATGTCCAAGTAGAAATGATTTTTGGTCTGGTGCCATGCTTGTAACCAGGGCCCTTTTACAGTGGGCCTCTCTCAGTGGGTACTCTGGTCCTCTCTTATTTGTGTGAGTTGATCTAGTCTGGCTTGGCCTGTTCTGTGAAGACCGATTTGGCAGCCATTTTTTCTTAGTCTGCCCTTGAATCCTCTTTTAATGTCTTGTTGTGAGGCCAGACAATTTCTTAAATGAGTCCTGCATATTAGGCCTCCAAGAAAACCTGTTCCTCCTCCTTTGGAACTTAATTTTGTTTTGGAATAATTGACCACTTTGCAACATTGTACCTGGAAGGTTTTTGTTGCTGGCTCTTCTGTTTGGAGGGTTTTTGAGCTCCATGCCCGTATGGCCATTCCTCCTTTTTTCATAGGGATAGGGTGTTCCTTTGTACTATTATTTCATTTATGCTCAAGGTAGTAAATAAGTTGTCCTTGAAACAGTCGGTGCAATTCCCTTACTTTTTTCTTTCTCTTCAGTATGCTAGTGATAGGGTCCTGCATACCTTGGATTTGCACAGACAACTCGGGTACTATTTGGATAAAACTTGGATTCACAAGTCTGATCAGCTTTTTGTTTCCTTTCATCACAGGTCATTGGGTCTGGCTGTTTCTAAGCAAACATCCTCTTCCTGGATATATAAGGCCATTTCCTTTTGTTGTTCTTTTCATGGTAAATCTTCTCTACTTCTGTTAGAACTCATTCCACTAGGGGTGTTGCCTCCTCTGGTGCCTTCTTCAAGGGGTTGGACACTACAGCAGGATCAGCAGAAGGACGTTTAAATAAAAACTAACAATCCTGAGGAACCAAACCTATCAGGTTTCTTAGGAGTAGGAAGCTGAGAATCAGGAGACTTGGAAGCAGCAATAAAAGTGTCTAACAAGACAGCCAACACAGGAGAAACTGCAGATGGTTTAGTAGTATCCACCGTAAGCAACTCATAATATCTTTTCTGAATATCAGACACTTGAGAAGAATCCCACTTAAAGAATTCCTTCATCCTAGCAATTGTGTCCCCAAAGGACAATTCCTCAAAAGGAGACTCAGGGCTAACAGACTCCTCTTCATCAGAACCATAAGCCAAAGGTGAAGGCATCTGTGAAGAATAGGACAAAAACCTCTCACCAGACAATGAATCCTCATCCGAGGAACCTGGTTTCCTAACCATTTAGAAGTGGTAGAGGTCCAAGGAGGAGCAGGTACTGAAAATTTTAAGGAGGCTTTAGGGCCATTAAGGCAGAAAGCAAGCCCTGAGTAAACTCTTTCCATTCCCTTTGAGGATCGTTAGGAAGGAAAAATCATGCTTCAGTTTATCTTTTCTTAAAAGGGACATCAGCCCTAACAAATACCGGAGGTTCTGACCCTTGGCGAGATTCGATAAGAGAACCTGGAGCTTCCTCCCTGACTAATGTCTGTGGAATCCCTGTAGGACCCTCCAATATAATCAACTGTGGTTCCCCCTCAACGTCTAGAGCAGATGCTTGCAAAGCCTCAGAGGACGTGCAAAAAGACAGATCCATGCAGGACTCCCAAAGGGATAGAGGCAGAGTAATCCAACGTAGACATTGAATGACCTGCAGAGCTATTACCTGCTTCCAGATGGACATCCAGTGGAGGTTGGACAGCTAAAGAATCTGTCTGAGACTTCTTAGCCTTCTTTTTACCTAGCGGGGATATCTCAGGGTTAAAGGAGTCTGCCATGGTACCATGGGCTAACTGTTTAAGCCATTTGTTTCGAGATAAATGGCCAGGGAAGACAAACTGCTTTTGTGTGTCCTAGGCACAAATACCTTACAGAATACTACAAGATGTATGGTTGTGTGAAGCACCCAAACAAAAAGGACACTTTGCGATGATCCTTATGGAGAATCTGCCTCCCACAGACATTTTCACCTTCTCGGATGACATGAAGTCTAGGTAGTAAAAATACAAGACCAGGAAAAGTAAAAAAAAAAAAAAAAAAATTCCAGCAGGGCGCTTATTTGATGTTGCTAAATATTCAGTACAGCAACAGGGCATTTAGACCAGTTTGGCAAAAATGGTGTTCAAACTGGTGGTAAAAAAGTTTTATGCTGTTGTGTTCTGTGTGGGGAGCATAAATGTGCCGTCCAGCGTATACAAGATCTATTAGGGCTTTGCATTTGTTGGGCTGCCCTTGGTGGGAGATCCCTTCTATGTAGAATATTGCAACAGTGATATAGAAGGACATCTGTCTTTGAACCAGCCTGTAAACCTATCTATTTCCCCATTCTTCAAAATAAGGGATAAATAATTTTGCATTCATTAGACATTTATACGCAGTTCAGATTTTATCTTGGCAAGACTTGGCCTATTAGGTGATCTGAGCAACTGTTAATCAGCTATTTCATTTTAGGATAGAAAGTCAGGTACCTTGTCTTGAAACAAATTATCTATAGATGTATTTCCGTGGTTATTTCTTTTTGGTTTTCCTTCCATAGAAAACCACTTACAGGTGAGGTAAAAGCCAGTTTTATCAGAGGTTTGGCTTCCTTTCGGGTATTTTTCAAGGTTCTGGGTTTGAGATCCATTTAGAGACAGACCCTTGGCCTTCCATTCACGTGTTTACTAAACATTACAAAACTGATGCCCTCTCAGGGTCCAGAACTGGTTTCAGTAGATATATTCTCCAAGGAATACTGGACTCCAGTTCAGCCACTTAGTCCTAATTATTTTAAAAAGCTTTGGAAATGTTTTCATATATAAATTAGACTGTAATAGTTATCAAGGAAAGACATAATGCAGTTGTGTAAGGGTTTACCATAACAGTAGATTTCTGAGTGGATCACTGTTGAAGTATCGACACCCTACTTTCCCCCTATTTTCAAGTAGAGTCTGTATGCAGTACCTCCCTTAGTCATATTTTACTTTCCTATCTTCCTTTTTTGCCACATTCTTCTTCTAGTTTGGGGCAAGAAAGTTCTGAAGAGTTCCACACCCATATATCCCTTATATGCTGCTTCAAATTCTCAGTGTTTGGGCATATGTTAGTCATACTGTATGAGAGAAAAGCATTCAACTGTGGTATTCAGGCCAGGCATACAGTATCTTTGGTGGAATAATTTCCACGTGATGAAATGCAACAGTGAACCATTCTGGCAAGTTCTTATATAACTGCTTATCTTTCTTTCTGCCGATTCTCCCTCATAGATTGTCTTGATGAAAAACCAAATGGGCATGGTGCAACAACATTGCAGTTTATTATCTGATTGCTCCTCCCCCTCTGTACTATTGGTCTCCAGCTAGTATAGCAGTGGTGGTTCTATTTTTATCATAACCTTTCTACTCCTAGATCCAACTGAATCCACTTCCCTTTAGCTGCCTCAGCCTACAGTAAAGTAAAATGTATTTTATTAACAAAAACGATCACTTTGTGGATCAAAGCTGTATTCAGAATAATTGTGAAAAAGTTTTTAGTATGTCAGTATCTGGTTAAGTGCTGTGTTTGTGCTCTTAATCTTTATCAAATTTACTAGGATGTTTCTACTTGCTTCTGCTGATGGAACCAGATGTAGAAATTGATTTCATGTTTTCTGAACAGCACAGTTACTTGCTAGTAGAGTTAATAATCTGGGTGTGCTTTGGGCAAGAAAAGAGCTGAAGCTTTGTTGTTGTATTTGTTATTATTTAAGCTGCTGCTTCTAAAGAATTTTCATTATGCACTGTTTTTATTTCACATTGAAAGTAGTCTGTATTTTTAAGAGCAGAGAGTGAGAAGTGACAGAAATTGCTGTTTTACTGGTCCTGCTAAAATCTGGATCCCCCCAATAAGTTCTAGGAGAAGCTCACTGCTTCCAAGAGAATCCAGGCTATAAACACAGTGTCCCCTGTGGAGCTCCCTAAAGCCCTCTCTCTTTACACGATCTCCTGCAGGTTACTGAGAGGTGATCTTTACCTGGCATTCAAGGCATCCTCAGATTCAGCTCTGATGGACATTTTGCAAATCTGCAAAATGAGCAGCATCAGATCCATTAGATCCAAGGATTTAAATTTTGCTTGTGACATGTTGGAGAGAGAGATTTTTTTGAGATAATCCCCGTGTTCTGCAGCAGGCTCCCAACCCATGTGAAGCAAAGTCCATCCCAAACCCTATTTAAGCGTAACCTTGACCAATGGATGGGAAATTGGAAATTCACTCTGGGTGTGGTCCCCATGTCTCTGATAGAGGCAGACAGTATTGCTCAAACTATAACATTGCTCCCAAATAACCTCTGGAAACTTCCTTACATATCCCCTCCTAATAAATACCCATGATACATTGGTTTGGGTTTCATGGCTTAGCTTATAAAGACCCTTCTGGTCGTTAGCCTAGCATGTACCAATGAACCTCAATAATCCTAAACTTGTATACCAAGACAGATCTTTTGTTGGCTGCTTTATTTTCCAGTTTGACAGCTGTAAAGCAGAAATACATAACAGTGAAGTATACTGCAGTACGTGTGCTAGCAAAACACTCCCTAATGTAGCAGAATAAAAAGGAACAGTAATTAATCTACCCACTTTAATCAACAAACAGTCATAATTTGTTTGAATTTGTCTACCAGTATACTTAACACAGAGCATGTAATGCCCTTCAGCTTCATGCTGCACGTGTGCTAGGGAAAAGCTTACCGCTAAAGAAATTTCCACAACTGGAATTCACTCAGGTTTGTAAAAACAATAAAGTATAAACAATTTCAGGTAATCTTTAGAGATGCAAACACTTTTTTTTATCATATTTGCCTTAGAGTAGTCTCCAGTGTATTGCTAAAATGGCTGGAAGCCCCCGCATGACCTTTATACTGCTTTAGTGGAATCTAATATAACACTTAAGGAAAAAGATGGAGAGCAAAAACTTCTCTGATGAAAGCCTTTGCCTCAACCACAATCTACTGCTGAGAATTTTTCAGTCTGCAGAAAGCAGTACTAAAACAGTGACAGGCCTCTGTCTATGGGAACATATTGTTAGAACATCATTTTTTCATAGACTTAGCAAACCTGAGGTAAATAAAAATTAAAAGCTGTGATTCTCCTCAAGCAGTCAGTGTAACAAGTACTTCTTTCACTCTACCAAATCTACCTCATAGGTTGTTTTTATCAGAAGACCACTGAGTAGGGGAGGTGGAGGACCCTGCTATGCTCAACATCACTTGACTCCTCTACTGTACCCACAAATCCCACTCACTCCCACCATCTCTGCGTTAATTTTAAACCTTGCTTTCTCCAGCATGCTATAACCAGTCATATGCAGACATCCTAGTACTCCTACTTCTTATGCATTACAAACCGACTCCACCTCTATCCTCTCCACTTTTCCATTTCTCCTCCCACTCACACATTATCACAGAGTCAATTTACTGCTCCACCCTAGTACAGTTTCCTCACCAGATAGCTTCCATCTGCTGACTACTCTCATAACCTCTCTATTTTTTTATTTTTCCTCCCACTTCTGATATCCTTCTAACTACATTAGGTATACTAACCTAGTATATAAGCTGCTCTAAATCAGCACCACCACTACTACATATTCAAAACTATTATTCAAAATAAATTTTTGTCAACGAACACGTCAAAAGGACCACTCCCTCAACACAGTAACCACGTCCCCTTAATTACATAGCATTACTAAAGCAAACTACATTACAGCGCTTCAAAGTCTAATACTTATAGTAACACTGCTAGTTTTATTGATAACATCTTATCTGTCCAACTTGCACCTTGACCCCAATCCTACTAAATCCACTTATTCTTATACAACATTCCAACACCAAACAACAAATCAGTAACAATTTGCCCTTACCTCTAGAATTGAACAGATGTCCATCTTTGCAGATTAATTTACCTCCATGAGTCTCATACATGCCTATTTCTTTCTTGTCCAACCCATCCAAGTGAAAACAATTACTCAGCAAACACATCCCAGCATGCCAAATACTCCATCCGGGACATACACCCTAACTAAAATTCCACCTGGTTAACATATCAACTCCAATGTAGAAAAAACTGGCCAACACCCATAGTAAAACAGCCCAACTAAAGCTTATCAATACAAGAAGCAGGTGCAAGAAAGTAACAGACCTTCACTCATGGTTTTCACATGACAACTCATTTCCTCACATTAACTGAGACCTGGCTAAATCTCAATAAAAGATGAAGAATATACTCTCTTGTGTATATCAAACTGTGAAACGATTGAAAGCTCAAAAAAAGGCGGAGTGTCCCTACTTTTCTCCAACTCACTACAGCTAATATGTGGCTTACAGCCTATTCCCCAGTTTAATAACACTGAACTGCTTGTCGCCTTCTTTAAATTAAATACCCATAGAAGCATATGCCTACACAACATGGTTTCAAACACAGTCACAGCACTTCTGGACTTCCTAAATACTGTCAACTTCAGTAGAAACAATAGTAAAATAACGTCTGTTCTTCAATCTCTTAAAGTTTTTGACTTGGTCTCACATAACATACTCCTTCAAAAACTCAATAGCCCTCTCAAATTTAGCTTTAAAGTGGTTTGGTGGTGTTCTTTCAAACAGAGACTGCAAGGCATTACATAAGAGTCCAAGCTCTCCTCCTTTCTGCTAGGTACAGTAGGGGCTTCCCAGAGGACAGCCTTTGGGCTTTACTTTCCAACATTTTTATAAATGACCTATAGACAGCTTCTGATCATACCATGCTGCTACACTATACAGACAATTCAACACTCATCTGTACAGGAAAAAAATCTTAACTCATTGCAAACAAAAATTAAGAATTATTTTTGCTCTGTTAGGTGCTGGCCTAACCTTTAACTCCTCCTAAATCCCCCTAAAAAAAAAAAAATTACTCTTCACTCCCAAATCATGCAGTGATATTAACCTACACATAACCATTACTTCCTTAAACAACACTAAAATTCAGCAAGATTTTCACATCCAGCTCCTCAAAGTTAATTTTGAATGTAACCGTAAAATTTTACTTTTATCATTTTCACTTCTACTTGCATGTGTAACTAAAAATTCAAGACGTTATACCTCAATAAATTTAACATTAAAGAGGGCAGAAAAACTATGCCCTCTGCCTGCCTACTTCCAACACTACTCTATGGTTCCATCATGCTAACTAATCTGGACTTCAGCATTGACTACTAAACTGTCAATACCACAGTAAAGTTGCAAAATCTCCATGCAGTCTTTCCTGCAGTTCTGTTCATTGCATAGCCTTCCAAAAGCTTAATTGGCTGGAACTACCTCAACAACTCAGCTACAGTCATCTACTTATGGAGCGCAATTTGTTCTAGAAGTAAGAAGAATTTCCCAGTCTAAAAATATCCATGTACCATACGTATCTACAATTCTGTAATCCACATACAAATCCTTACTAAATGTACACAAAGCTAATAATTCTGCAATCATGTCTTCAGAATATGGAACTTGCTCCCTCTAAATCTAAAGAAAGTTCAACCTTACCTCATTCAAAACACAACTGAAAATCCACATAATAAACTCGTGGCTATGTTCTTGTGATATACCAGAATAATATGAACACTCCCCCTGCTTTTCTTTACTCTGTGACCATATCAACTATTCTAGTAAGCCTGTTCGAATAATCCAAAGAATCTCCTATGTAAATAAATTGTGCATAAGAAAAATGTTTTATAATTAATTCTGTTGAGTAACAGTTGTTCCTGTGGTCACTAACTGTATTAATGCTGGAATCAACTATATTGTCTTTAAATATATTTTCTCTCACCAATACTTACAGCATTACTAGCATTCTTTAGAAACTGATTTCACTTTTATATTCTGCTGTTTTTCTTCTATATTCTTTTTTGCTCAATAAATATGATCAAAGTGCATAGATTTATGTACTTGCTTTACGATTCTGATTCATGTATTATTTTACATTTCTGTTCTTATGACTTAGCTTCATGTATTATTATAACTCCAGAGCTTTCCTTCCCTTGCCTGTGCTGAAAAGTGGTTCCGTTACCATTCATACTTTCCCAGTAAACAAATGCAAATAAACAAAACTTGGTCCTATGTTACCGGATTTCATAAGCAGGAATGGGAATGAAATAGGAAAAAAGATGAATAAGAAATGAAGATTAAAATGATACTGTGATGAACATGATGAAGATAACTGTAAAGATGATACAAAAGATGAAATGACAATGTGAAGGTACAATGGAGATGAGTGATAGATGCAGTGTAGATTATGTTGGTGATGAAGATTATGTAGACAAAGAAGAACATGTAATTAAGATAATGAAGACAGTAAACATAGTGGAGATAAAGCTGATGTAGATGAGCTCTTATCCATTCAGTATGTTTGAGATACAGCTTCATCACATTTTTATATAATCTTCAGTACATTTTTATTACATTGCTGTATTCATTTTCATCACCTTTACCACATCTTCCTCCTCATAATTATTACCCTTGCCTTTATATTCTTGTCATATATCTCTGTCGCATTATTATCTTCATCTTTGTTGCTCTTCCATCTTCATTGCATTATCTTTATTCCAGTCATCTTTGTTGCATCTTCATCACGCTGTTTTAATTTTTTATTACTCGAGTAAGTGAATTGGTCCATCGACCCTTTTCAGCCGCAATCCAGGCCACATAGGAAAAAACAGCAATAGTGATACAGTAACTATTGGTATACAACGAGTGCAGTGATACAGGGTATTATCCATGAACACAAAGAAAGAAACTTGAAGCAGTTAGTACTCTAAATATTAAACATTTAAAGAGGCTTAAAAACCTCTGCTTTGGCCGGCAAACAACTTGGTTATATTCAACTGGACGTATAAGAGAATTTAAGTACCTTTATCTGCACTTTTTTAAAAAAAATAAAAAAATACGGTATTTAATTTGATTTAAACTGTGGTGAAGGAATATTAACTGAACTGGCAGTTTTTCTGCTCTTCTGCTCTTTAGTAACTTGAACAGAAGCTAGTGTTTGCTGAATTTTGTTATTTGCTAGTTATTACAGGTGTGGGGGTAGCCACATTCTTTGATTTCCTGTCCTTGCCTAGTTAAGTGGTGCATTGTGAAGTATTTTCTGCTTAAAACCTCAGCTTTGGCCGGCTAACAACTTGGTTATATTCAACTGGACGTATAAGAGAATTTAAGTACCTTTATCTGCACTTTAAAAAAAAAAAAATACGGTATTTAATTTGATTTAAACTGTGTTGAAGGAATATTAACTGAACTGGCAGTTTTTCTGCTCTTCTGCTCTTTAGTAACTTGAACAGAAGCTAGTGTTTGCTGAATTTTGTTATTTGCTAGTAATTATAGGTGTGGGGGTAGCCACATTCTTTGATTTCCTGTCCTTGCCTAGTTAAGTGGTGCATTGTGAAGTATTTTCTGCCTAAAAACCTCAGCTTTGGCCGGCTAACAACTTGGTTATATTCAACTGGACGTATAAGAGAATTTAAGTACCTTTATCTGCACTTTTTAAAAAAAACAATACGGTATTTAATTTGATTTAAACTGTGTTGAAGGAATATTAACTGAACTGGCAGTTTTTCTGCTCTTCAGTTATTCCCACCCACCCTGGCTTTGATTTGGTGTTAATCTTAGTGGCCTTGAAACTGCCCGCCCCTCAGCCTGCCTCTGGGCTCATCTCATTTGCTCACTCAACTGAGTGCAGTGAGATCATATTCTGATTTCAGGCACTCCTACTGTGTACAAAGAGAGCATCTGGGAAACAGACAAAAAAAAAATTAAGCTCATTTCCTGCCTTTCCTGTTAAGTGGTATAGACTATTTGTAGGCTTCTGAGCCCCCAAGCCCTTCTCTGTTTGAAGGAAGCCTTCTAGCTTGTTTTTTTTTTCTTATAACTAGCCAGTTTTCTAGTTTCAGCTCGCAAATCTGTTTCTTTGATCTCAGCCCTTGTTCAGATAATTTTTTTTTTTTTTTTTCATCTGCTTTTACTGTACTTGTGTTTCTACCTACTTCATTTTATTTTTGCATCATCTTAAAAATACTCAATTGTATTTATTACTGCTTGGTGTAACTCATTCTAAGCCTTTTGGTTTAAGCACTTGGGCTTCAGACCAGTTGTTTTGCACTGAGAGGGTTTGTGGTCTGCACTGTTGTGGCAGAACAGGTAGCTTACATCGTTCTAGGTTGGGAACTGCTGATTGAGGGCTCAGTGTCTGTTATTCTAAAAGTGTATTAATTCTGGTTTAAGCACTTGGGCTTTCAGGCCAGTTATTTTACATTAAGAGGGTTTGTGGTCTGCACTCTTGTGGGAGGAGAGGCTGGACTCTGCCCTTCTGAGCTGGGAATTTCTGGTTAAAGGCTTATAGTGCATGCATATCTGAACTGCTTCTTACTGAAGTTGGTGCGCCTTGTTTGCTGTGGCATAGACTGGATTCGGGCCTGCTGGATCTAGCGTTGTTTGTGTAACTTGAGCACTAATCCAGACATTCTCTAAAGTATTCAATTGTATTTATTACTGCTTGGTTGTAACTTGATTAAAGTGTAGCTATCATTCTAAGTCTTTTGGATTAAGCACTTGGGCTTCAGACCAGTTGTTTTACATTAGGAAGGTTTGTGGCAAGCACTGTGGTGGCAGGACAGGTAGCTTTCATCCTTCTAAGTTGGGAACTGCTGATTGAGAGCCCAGTGTCCAAGTGTATTAGTTCTGGTTTAGGCACTTGGGCTTCAGGCCAGTTATTTTACATTAAGAAGGTTCGTGGTCTGCACTCTTGTGGGAGAAGAGGCTGGACTCTGCCCTTCTGAGCTGGGAATTTCTGGTTAAAGGTTTATAGTGCCTGAATATTTGAACTGTATCTTACTGAAATTGGTACACCTTGTTTGCTCTAGCATAGACTAGATCCAGGCCTGCTGAATCTACCTTTGTTTATATGCTTGTTGTTTGTTTGCTTGTTATTTCCCTGGAAGCTAATTCCACCTAATACACGGCTTCTCAGTGCTTCTGTGGATCACTAGTGATATCTGCATTGCTTACTGTACTTATTTCCTTCTTTCACTTGAAAGAAAGTTACTGTTTGTCATTTTTGCATTTAGTTACTTGTAACACATTGCACTCAAGTTACCTGGCACTTGCTCACTAAAGCAATTATATAAGTCAGCACTAAAAATTAAAAGCACTACACCCTCACTCCCCACTGGCCCTTGTTTTCAATTATTAAGGAATTCCCAATATTATTCTAGCATGTCCAAAGGTCAGTTGTCAATCTCCTCTCCGGTCCAGCTGGTGAATCTGGGAATCTTGAGGCAATGTTTTTACTGCCTCATGTACACAGACAACTCTCTCCTCCCACATAACACAAATACTTGCGAGATGCAGCTATTTAGCCAAACTGGAGGCTGAGCTCTCTCAACTCAGGACTGGCAAGACCAGACAGGAGGAGAAGGCAACTACACACACCACAAAACCAGCCTCACATAATGCTACCACACCACTGAATCAAACACATAAACACACAAAGACATACTCGGAGGCTCTGAGTAAAAATTTACCTAAACAGCAGAGGCCTCCAAAGCAGACACCCAAACAACTGCTACCTCAAGACACCCCACAAGCAACACATAAACCACAAAAGCAGTGTGCAAAGCAGTCACAGCCCTTAAGGCCAAATACAACACCAAACATACTTGTCATAGGTGACTCCACAGTCAGACACACTGACGTCCCACTCACCAGGCTGAACAAGGAGAGGGTCACAGTAAGCTGCCTATCGGGCGCTAGAATCCGCCACATAACACAAGCACTCGGGTTACTCCACGGCAAGTACAAATATGACACAGTCATTGTCCATACTGGTGTGAACGACCTGAGACGCACTCCCTGGACTACATGAAAAGAGACATAGAGGAGCTCTCTGATTATGTAGCCCAGGCAGGTATGACCCTAACCCTGAGCAGTATCCTTCCTTCACCAAGAATGATGCCACAATATAGAGACAAGATGATCAGCTTTAACAATTGGCTTAATGTCTGGTGTCATTCAAAGGGGATCCAGTGTCTGTCTGCCTGGGATGACATGCTTGCCAAGCCACGCTGCTTCGCAAGGGACGGCTTGCACCTGTCACCCCTGGGATTCCGGATATTGGCTAAGGCTCTTGCCACCCCCATAGTGCCTTTTTAGGCAAGGCTCAAATTCTAAACCTACCACCCTAGTAAACAAAAATGGAAAGAAACTGAGGGTAATGCTGCTCAATGCCAGAAGTCTAAATCTCAAAATGCACGCACTCGAGGCCCTTCTCAGTATGGAGAACATCGATGTCTGTGCTGTAACTGAAACCTGGTTCAAGGCTCCTGAGAGCACCCCGCACTATTAGGTTTTACCTCATATCATGCGTTCCGCCCCAAAACCCGGACCACACCACAAAAGGAGGGGTGTATCCATATTCATAAAGGATACCCACACCTCCAGGTTGGTGGCAACACACTAAGCTCGAAACCATCCAGGTGCAACTAACCATAGGCAAAACTGCTCTACAAATTGTAGCATGCTACAGGCCACCCTCTCAAACTCAGGAACCCCACACAGCCTTCCTGAAGACACTGGAGGGTATAAATGTATCTCCAAACACCATCATATTGGGTGACTTCAACTACCCGAATATAGACTGGGAACATTACTCAAGCCCTAACTTTCTAGCCCAACGGTTCCTGGAGTTCATAAATTCAAATGCCATGGAACAGCTAGTCACTGTTCCCACGAGAGGAGAAAATATACTAGATCTCATTATCACAAACATGGGGACAAAATGCTCCACACTGGAAGTACATCCCTCATTGGTGAGATCTGATCATAAACTAATCTCACTGGAAATCCACATCCGCCCCACCCCAAACAAACAGACCACAGTGAAGAACTTCTCTAAAGCAAACTTCACACTACTCAAGACTGGTGTGGTATCCTTCAAGGCCCCTGAGACAGTGGAAACCACAACCCAAGCTGCGGAAGCCCTTACAAATGCCTTCTATGAACACCTCCAGGACTGCATGGATCAGGCAATCCCAAATAAAACCAAGACTCTTTCCACAAAGGGCAAACGTCCAGTCTGGTGGACCCCAGCCATTAACAAACTTTACAATAAGAGGAGAAAGCTATTACATGATAGAACAAAATCCATAAAAGGGAAGTCACCCCTGATTATTATTAGTAAAAGAATACGAGCACTCATAAAATCAACTAAGGCCAATTTTGAGAGAAAAACTGCCATGGATTCGAAGGACAATCATAAGGCCTTTTTCAGCTATGTTAGGAACCTGGGTGGAAACTCCCAGATATGCTCAGAATTAGTCCAAAATGATACAAAAATCACTGAACCCACAGACATTACCAATATACTGGCAGACAGGTTCAGTGCAAACTTCACCCCCCTCTCCCCCCTAAAGGAGAGATAACTATCCCAGAGGTGTGTAGCCTCCCAGACATCTCAAATGCGCAGGTGAAAGCTGCTCTCTCTAAAGCTAAAAACACAGCATCAATGGGACCGGATGGTGTCTCCGGCTGTGTGCTACACGAGCTAAATGAGGAATTAAACCCGCACATAAGGCAGCTGTTTAATCTCAGCCTTACCACAGGATACGTGCCCAAGGAGTGGCATACGGCAACTGTGGTCCCACTCCACAAAGGCGGTGCCTCTACGGACCCTGGTAATTACCGCCCCATAAGCTCAACAAGTCTAGTCTGCAAAGCTATGGAGAGGATCATAATGGTGCTCATAAACAAAGATATAGGGGACTTGCAGACATTGGACCCAACCCAGTTTGGCTTCGTCAAGGGAAGATCATGCCTTTTGAACTTGATCGACTTCTTCGAAACAATCACCAAGGCCATTGATGAGGGAAAGGCAGTCCATACAGCCTACCTTGACCTTGCAAGGCTTCGACACAATACACCACACGGGTATTGTAGAAAAACTTACCAGCTTAAATGTAAACCCATATGTCACAAGATGGGTTGCAAACTGGCTTAAGGACAGAACCCACAGGGTTAGAGTTGCTGGCGCTATGTCAGACTCCAAGCCGGTCACAAGTGGTGTCCCACAGGGGGTCCTTGGCCCCTATTGTTCGGCATCTACTTCTCAGAAGTACAGGCCAACATGCGGGATCTTTGGCTGTTAAAGGTTGCAGGTGACTGCATACTGGGCGCCATAGTGGAAAGTGCATCGGACTCGGATATCCTTCAGAAGGGACTCATGGAAACAGATAGCTGGTGCCAGAGCCATGGCCTGAAGTTAAACGCCAAAAATGTATAGTCATACCCTTCGGGAAAAACAAGGTAACCCCAAGCTACCATATAGGTGGCAATCCACTAAGCACAGAAGAGGTTATCAGGGACCTGGGGACCCAGGTTGACAGTGGCCTTTCTTTTGACACTCACGTTGCTAAAGTGGTTAGAAAGACCTTCTACATTGCCCACCTGATCATGAAGGGATTCTCATCCAGATCTAGTGAGGTCATTGTTCCCCTGTACTCTTCACTTATCAGACCAATGATCGAGTACAATGCCCCATTCGGGATGTATCTCGCCCGACATCTGCAGCAATTGGAGAGACCCCAAAAGTTTCTCACCAAAAGGATAAAGGGACTCCAAAATCTGTCATATGCTGCCAGATTGAAGAAACTCCAGCTCTATTCAGTCGCATACCGTCTGCTCAGAGGTGACATGTGCCTGACATACAAGGCCATGTCCAACCCAGAATTAATGGACATGCTCCACCTCAAAAATCCAAATCCACCAAAACCACTAGAGCAAGTGACTTAAACCTTAGCACGGATATAAATAGGACGTGCTGGAGGGATAGATTTATCACTCAGAGACTCCCTATGCTGTGGAATAGAGTCCCGGTCCATGTGAGGCAGAGCACCTCGCTGGCTCTGTTCAAGAGAAATCTTGACCTGTGGATGGGAGATCGTAGGTTTACCCCGGGAATCATCTCTGTGTCACTGCTGGACAGAGGCACAACAAACTAATGGGTACAGTATTTTTTCATATAAGGGGTGGCGTAAGCCACAAAATTCGGGCTAGGCTTATAAATGCCTTGGGGCAGATAGCCTAGTATAAACCTATGAACCTATAATCCATTTTATAATATGGGGATAAACAGATTACCTTATGGAGCAGTATTTGCAGTGTACAATATTTACGGAGCTTTTACCATGAAATAAATTTAAGGCTAGATGCAGTAGATTTTAGGTAGTGTTAATGCAGAGCTTGGTGCACAAACCATTAAGCAGAAGAGCAGATAGAATAGAGATTAAGTTGTATGACAGGCAGCAGTTGTGTAATTCTTTTTTGAGGTGGTGGTTGAATGATTTTGTTTGATATTTTTAATATCTTCAGGAAGGGATGTTCTAAGTACCATGTGCTATTTTTGGAAGAGGGTGTTTCACAGGTTTATAGTGTGCAAGTTGTCCAAAGGGAACTGAATTTACTCATTGTTCCTCAGCAAGTAGGCTTCATCTTTGATAAGTTTGTTGTGCGGTGTTGGACAGTGCCTGTTAAAGGAACTTGAAAGGTTAAGTAGGAAACTTGCCGTAGCAGCAATGGGAAGCCATTCATTTTTCTATAGAGTAAGGCAATAACCCTGTGTGGCATAAGACAAGTTGTTACATGTGAGGGTTTTATTTTCAACTGTTCGAAATTGGATAATGTTGTGGGAAGATCAATGTGAGACAATTGGTAGAGCATGAGGTAGGTAATCTTTCAAGAAGGACATTTATGGCAATAGCCCATCTGGCTTGTAAGGAGAGTAAGTTTGGATTAAACTGCTTCTTGTGGATTTTGTATTCTCTTTGAAGGAGAGACTTTGATCAGAGTTGACTTCTAAATACTTTTGAAGTGGGGTTGCTGGTAGAGGATTTGTCCTGTTCTCAGTAAAATATATTTGCATTAGGTAGTTTGCAAGGTATGCTGAATATCGTTAATTGTGGCTTTTTGCATACTAACAGTTAATGTACTAGTATAGAGCCAATTTCAAATTGTTTTGAAGTTACCTTGCATTAATGTTGAGTATATTGAGTTTGTTACTGTGTTATAATAATAATGTCTGCATATAAGATGTGGTTGATATGAGGAAATTTCAGAAAAGCATGTCATTAAAGAAGTACCAGACAAAGATGGAAAACAATAAGATAATTATCAACACATGGATGACCAACAACACAGCATATGCAAATGTAATGTTTGTCAATTTAAATTATGGAACCTATAATATATACATGCTGTAATAGCAGCAAAGCCATGTTAAAACATAAATAAAAGTAAGCAGCTCCTTACTTGAACAAAAGCTTAGATTGTTTCAACAGCACCCTGGTCCTTTTTATTTTAGCAGAAATTATGAGAAAAATCTTCTTACAGGCAATTAAAGAATCTGAATGTACCAGCTTTCTAAGCTTCATTGTTTGGCCAGTTGTGTTAATGGATATTGGTTCATGTGTATAAGTTTTGTAAAAGACCGAACAGGTTTTTCTTTGAGTTCAGTTATAACTTGACAGATATTTATTTGCTGCACCTTTAAAGCTTTCCCAAGCCATTGCTTTTAAGTTAAACTTTTTTTTGAAAACTGTAACTTTATAAACATGAATAAAATTATTACGCAAATTAAGAGTTTGTTTTATGATTCATTAGAGGACTGTGCAAAATTGCAAACTTCCATTTGATTACATCCTCATAGTTGTATGGCTGTTTTTTTATGATTGTCCAGATTTATTTTGCATATGTGCACTCCCCAAAATATAGAAGATAATGACATCTTAATTGCAAGTATTGCAGTTTGCAGCAATGTGTGGAAAGTGTGGCTGTTTTAGTTGGAGTTAATATGCTTTGTGAGTGATCATGTATATAGGGATATATGTATAATTTAATTGCCGAATATTGTGTCAGATTGTATCATTATTTATGTTAAGGTCATATCAGACACTGACAGTACTATTACTAATGCAAAGCAAAACCAGAAAAAGATTGTGGCGGTACTCTTTCTGTCAAACCAGGCTAAAGTGCCAAACTGATGAGACTTCTAAAGCATGCAGCTGGATCTGATATTGCAACAACACTTGCATTCTGATACTGAAATATATGTAAAGAAAACAATTGCGCAGCTTGTAGCAAGCAGATGGCCCATAAGGATTTACTTATTCATTGCCTACTTTGCCCAGGCTCACAGCATGTGATGGTTGGCTAAATGCACTGTGCATAGCTTCACAACAAAAACAATCAAGAAGAAAGCAAAGTCCCTCCAGATGTACACGACTCACAAGATGACATGTTTGGTCCTGCACCATTGTGGCATTGGCTGCGATCTCCAAGAACCTCCTTTAGAAGAATAAAGACTTAAAAAGTGTTACCAGGAAAAGTGATGGGAAACCAGTAGTGCGTCTAACACTGACAGTTTGCCTTGGTTTAGTGACAGCAGCATGGTGAGGTGCTTTGACAGTCCCTGGCTTTGGATTTGGATTTATTTGAGGCTTTTAGGGCAACTGCTGTACAGACAGTTTCTGACATGTCCTCCTGTACCAAAGCTACAAAGAGGTCTGTCTGCCAGGACCCAGCTTATTGTTAATGAAGGGGAGGGTGTTGTCCACCCACTCCTGGTTTGAGAGGAGGTCCCCAGAGACTTAGTAGAGGCCTTGGTCACTTTAGCTATGAACTAACATCCCCTAAGGTGGTCCACAAGGAAAAATCTATGTTTAAAGTGTCAAAGCCAAAACCAATACCTGTTAGCCTGCTTTGGCTGAGACCAAGTTGATACTCTGCCCACGTCCCAGGGTTCTTCTCAATATTTATTCCATTTGGTTCATTACCATATGAGCTTCATGAAGTCCAAGCAGTCTGTTGTGGACATTCCTGAAGTGCCAGGGGACGCTACTAGGAGGATAAACATGGAAAGTGCTCTTTTAAAGTAGTTTGGTACCTTCAATTCAGAGGCAGATGAGCTGGCAAATTTGCTACAGATCTCTTCCCTTCCCATTTGTGACCCTGACACTCAAAGACACCTTATTCTGTGCACTGACACCAGAAGATCTTTCTTTTGGGTATATCCATCATAAGATGAAGGTGAAGTTAAAGTAGGAGTCCAAAGAATACTTTCAGAATCAGCTAAATTATAGAGCCTTCATGGGTCTGCCATAGCTAAAAGTGTTAGCTGTTCCTAAAGTCATAGATGTCCTGGAAGATGCATTCTTCATTGCATTTCTGGAGTCTGATTCCCTTCCCCTTGCTCCAGGATAAACAACTGCTTTTGCTGGATCAGGGATCCCCACAAATGTCTTTACAAGAATCCTTTGACTAATTCATCTCTTTTTATCTATGGATACATCTGAGGAATTCTCTTCTGCTGCTATGAGGAACCCAATTCCCAATGACCGGAAGAGTAGGATATTTGACTGCTTTGGTAAAAATAGACCTCTGCTTTAAGCTTCCAGACCCAAATGCAACTCTGTTAGCAGTTCCTGTTAGCTAAGATGAGATCCAAGACAGAGTGGATCTGGCATAGGAATCTGGGACAAGAGATGCTGGAATTGTGAGACTTATCCTAGGGTTACAAGGCTTTCTAGAAAGTGTGGCTATGATGCATCATGCAGGACAGTAGCGACAGGTCAGTAATTTGGAAACATCCTGGCTGTAGGGACTGCCTCTGCCAAGTCATGTGAAGGTAAGGCTCCTAAGGCTAGATAAAGATCCCCTCTTCAGAATCCCTACTTAAACATTCTTTAAAAGACTGCAAGAAAAATGAGAGAATGTGCAATATGCCAAGCAGCTTTTCACTTGCAGGCACCTAAGTTCAGTACAAATTACCATCCAAGTCCTGCCAGTTCTATCCCAAACAAGTCAAAGGTGAGCCCAACAAGGGAAAATGATGCCCAGGCATAGAAACCAGTGGCAAACAGAGTCCAAGTAGAAGCCTGAGTGTGTTCAGGTCCATGACCACCTATAAAGATCTATAACTTTCCTAGTGTACCACCATAAAAATTCCACTCAAAGCCTCCCTGAACTCAAACCTGAACAATCCTTTTTCTTTGCATTGACTGAGGATCGAAGGATATTTAGGTTTATTTATATGAGAATGAGAAAACATTACCCAAGATGAATGGGTCTTGAACATTCTGAGACTAGAGCACAAACTACAGTTTCATAGGATCTTACAATCATAGGTTACTAGGCTGTTGTTCCTAGAGTCTTTACAAGCCTAGCTTTGGTATACACTTGTTCCCTTACAGACCAGGATATAAAGTCTATATTTGCAATGCGAATCTAAAATCAGTACCGGCTGCCCCTGTCCAATAGGGACATAGATAAAACTCCTGGAGTAGATTTACAGTTTCCCATCCAACTGTCCAGGTTACACTTAAATAGGATCATTGAGGAGCAGTGTTTATGTAAATTGGGAGGTTGTTCCAGAAGAGTGGCAACCTCTGGGAGAAGTATCTGTCTCTCCAGCTTGTTAAGGCCCCTGGAGTAATTGACTCTTGTCCCGTTTGATTTGTGGATGTACAGCATTTCCATTAAGGCAGGGTCTGAGACTGCTCTGTAGGTCAGGCACAAGTCACCTCTAAGCAGTCTATATGAGAGAGAGAACAATGATAGGGCATTTGTCTGTCCATGTAGATAATGTGTTGTAGGCCCTTAATTTTCTTTGTGAAAAACCTTTGAAGTCTCCAGCTGCTGCAGATGTCTGGTAAGGTACATACAGAAGGGAGCACTGTATTTTATTATTGGTTTGATGAGGGTGGAATACAGGGGAGCTATATCCTCTTTAGCTTTAGATGCTACACCCTGACTTATGAGATGTGTAATGTAGAAGGCCTTCCTTACCACTTTGGACACATGGTGATCAAAGTTAAGGCTGCTATCGACAGTGTTCCTGAATCCCCTCATCACTGGGTTTGAACTTAGGGGGTATTAATAATAATGATGTAATTTGCAAGGACTTCTCCTTCACCAAAGGGGATGATGATGTATTTTTTTTACATTGAGTTTTAAGTCCATCATTCTGGCTCCAGTCATTTATCTGTGTGAGCCCATTTTGTAGAATGTTAACATTGTTGAGGGTTTCTCTGATTGCACCCATGTTGCAGTCATCAGCAAACTTGGTAACCCACAGGCCATCTAGTTTCACCTGGATTTCTGATAGATTCCAAACTGTAAGGGGCCCAACGCAGAACCTTGTGGAGCACCACTGGTAACAGGTCCGCCGGTAGAAGTTTGCCTTACAGACACAAGGTGCAGGGTTTGAGTCTCACAAGGGATAAGTGGCTAGGCTTACAATGGCTCACAAGGGCAGTTAGCTTAGTATGAACCTATGAGTATATGAACCTATGAGTATAAGTGGAATCTCCAACTTTGATTGTATGCATTCTGTTGGTGAGACAGACAGGTGGCAACCCATCTAAAGACATGTGGGTTAATCCCCAGCTGGATGAGTATCTCAGTGATGCCTGAGTGGGGAGATTGGGTCAGAAGCCTTGGCCAGGTCGAGATATGCAGTATATACTGTTTTGCCTTCATCTAGGGCTTTGGTGATACTCTCAAGAAAGTCCACCAGGTTTAATAGACATGATCTGCCCTTGACGAAGCCATACTGATTTGAGTCAAGAGTTTGAAGGTGTCTCATATCCTTATTGATGATCCTCTCCATGGCAATACAGATAAGGCTAGCCAGGCTTATGGGTCTATAGGTCCCAGAGTCAGTTGAGGGACCCCCTTTGTGGAAGAGTATTACAGTTGCTGTTTTCCACTCTGCTGAGAAAAAGCCAGTACTTAGGTTGTGGTTGAAGAGAGTGCCCAGTGGTTCCATTAATTCCTGTTGTAAACAATTTAGTAAGCAGCCTGGGTAGCGTTGTCACCTCACAGTAAGACGCTGTCCGGTTCGATTCTCAGCTAGAGTATCTTCTGCGTGGAGACGAGCGTGAATGGGCGTACCTTCGTTGAAGATTGTGCGTCAGGACTGGTAACTTGGCACGTAAAAATCAACTACCAATCATTAGCAGACCGGAGTTCCGCTGTGGCGACCCCTAACGGGGAAAGCCGAAAGACACAAAAAGTAAGCAGCCTGGGATGATATCTGGTTTCATTGAAGCTGTATTTTTGGCCTGGGAGAGTACAGTTATGACCTACTCTTTGGTGATACTGGGTAGAGTACTGGTGACGGGTATGCTTTGGGATATGATTGGTGGGGACGGGGTAAAGTTTTCACCAAACCTGTCTGCTAGCAGGTTGGCGATGTCTTCAGGTTCAGTATGAGTGGTACCATCCAGTGCTAATTCGTCACAAAGCTGGGCCTTCCTTTTTAGAATTTGAACATAGCTAAAAATGCCTTGTGATTATGCTTAGCTAGGTATGCTAATTTAGTTTTGTAATTAGCTTTAGAGGACTTTACAAGATGTTCAATTTGCTTGTTCAAGCTGTGGAAAGTGTTCTTCTGTTTCCTCTTATTCTTTGACAGTAGTTTCTTTTTCTTGTTGTATAACCTATTTATGCTAGATGTCCACCAGGGTGGCTTGTTTTTTTATGAGGACATTGTTTTGATCCGTTCAGGTACGGGTGAGTCCATACATTTGTATAGGTGTTTATACAAGGCATTTGTGAACACCTCAGTATACGAATCATTGTTGTCAGTGATGGTAGAGGGTTTGAAACTATTTATACCATCACTTAGAAAGATATAGTTTGCTTTGGAGAATTTTTCCAACCTGTTTGCTCCTGGGAGGGGGCAAGGTATGATTGTTACTTCAAACGAGATTGGTTTATGATCTCATTTTACCAGGGCGGTCCCACATATAGAGGGGTGCCATACCTCTCAACCTCTTAGAGCAAGAAATCTGGACAAAGCCATAAATAATGGGGGGGTGCCAAAATAGGGACAATTTTTGAATATTTCTCTTACAAACTTAGAAAGATGATAGAACAACAGGAATTGAATTAACATGGATTTTTTGAATGGTATAAAGCAGGAAACTGAAATGCCTGCCATTATATTCTGACTTGAATCCTTAATGATTTACTAATAAACCACAATTTTATAAGAAACAGACCAAAAAAATATGAAGCAAAAATTTGGATATTCTGGGAAATCTGTACAGTTGAGAGGTATGGGTGGTGTAGCAATCCCCCATGTTGTTGAGTACTAGGTCAGGGACATTAGAGCCCTTTGTGGGGGCGACCGTGTTTGTGCCCATATATGTTTCCCAATCGATGGAAGGATAATTAGTCACCCAAGACCAGTGTGTTTGACTGTATTGTGTGTGACAAAAGTAGATCTGGGTATGCAGTGTGGGTTTCATGGTCTATGGCGGGGGCCCTGTAGCTAACAATGAAGTGTAGGGGGGGGTCTTTCCTACAGTTAGTTGGACTTGGAGTAATTCTAGGGAGTTGTGCTGTTTAATCAGTCTTGAGGTGTATGTATCTTTAATGACGATGGATACACCTCCTCCTTTGGTTCTTTCACATTCATTTTGCAGTCTGAACATGTGAAAGGGATGGCTGAGGTACTCTCTGTGGCCTTGATGCATGTGTCTGTGACTGCACAGATACTGGTGTTTCCAAAGTAAGGAGTGCTTCAGGGAGTGCAGTTTCTGATCTAGACTCCTAGCATTAAGCAGCATAATCTTGAGTTTGTTTCGAGAGGATATTTTTACATTGGGAATTTTGTTCTTGTGACATTGCCTAAAAAGGCACTGTGGGGGAGGCAAGTATCTTTGCCAGTAACCGAAGGCTCAGAGATGACAGGTGAAGACCATCTCCGGCAAAGTAGGGTGGTCTGTCGATCATATATCATCCCAGGCTGACAAATACTGGATTCCCCCTGGATTGACACCAGAAGCTAAGCCAGTTGTTGAAGTTGACCATTTTTTGTTTGTATTGAGAGATCATCCTAGGTGATGGTAGAATAATGCTTAAAGCTAGGGACATATCTGCCTGGGACACATAATCTGAAAGCTCAGTCATGTCTCTTTCTGTACAGTCCATTGAGGTATATTGCAAGTCATTCACTCCAACATGGACTATGACAGTGTCATAATGGTGCTTATTGTTGAGAGACTTGAGTGTGTACATGATCTAGCAGATCCTGGCACCTGACATTCAGCTGACCATGACCCTGTCCTTATTCAGCTTGGTGAGGGTGCATCTGTGTGTCTCACTATGGAGTCGCCTGTGTTTGTTTTAGAGATGTTTGCCTTAGGTGCTTATTGGGCGAGACACTGCTAAGTTTGTTTTTATGTGTAGTGGATTCTGTAGGGACTGTATTGTGTGCCGAAGGTTTTCACATGCAAAGTCTCTGCTATTTTGGTAAACTTACAGTGAGTAACTCTGCCTATGTGGGTTTATGTGTTGTGCACTTGATTTGTGGAAGAGGTGAAGTATGTGTGCTGACAACCTGTTTGAAATCTGGTTTACTGTTATGTGAGAGAGAGTCAGAGTCAAAGTAAACTTTATTGTCGATCAGATATACACAGCAGTGCAAGCTGATCAAAATTATGTTGCTGTGGCCCCCATGCAAGACGTAACATTGAGACACACAGTTTGAGTAACAGTAAGACTAATGCACATACACTAATAATTAAAAAGTTAACCACACAATAAATTACCACAATTGGACAGGAAGACATTAGACAATATTATAATAGTAGGTATTGCAAAGACTAAGACTTCACATTGTGATTTCTTAGAGTATTGCACTTCATCAGTCATAGTATGATATATTCTGATGATCATATTACACATGTATGGAGTTGGTGACTCACTCCTGACTATTGCACATTCAGGATGTAATAACATAAGAAATCAGGCTAACTGCACCAGTTATTGAAGCAAATTGCCAGAGTGATTACTATGGACAATATTTCACAGCACGTGGCATATTGATCTGATTATTCGCTGTCATGCCTGGCATTCAAGTTCAGCAGCCTTATGGATAGAGGGAAGAAGCTCCTGTTCAGTCTAGGTGTTATCTTCCTAGCCCTTCCCACACACTGTCTAGTGCAGATCATCCATGGATGGGAGCGAGGAACCAGTGACTTTTTCCTCTGTCCTCACTAGCCTCAGGAGAGCCTTGTGGTCAGATGCTTTGCAGTTACTTGAGAGGATGCTCTCGATGGTCCCTCTGTGGAAGGCTTTGAGGGTGGACTGAGACAGGTTTGCCTTTATCAGTTTCCATAGGAAGTGCAGATGTTGCCTTCTTCACTGTGTGGCTAACATGAGTCGACCAGGATAGGTCATCTGAGATGTCCACCCCTGGAACTTGGGGTTTTTGACTCTTTCCAGTGCCACCCCCTTAATTTCTAGAGATTGATGTACCTCCGGAGTTACCCTGAAGTCCATTATTAATTCTTTGGTCTTGCTTACATTTAAGGCCAGATTATTGCTGTTACACCAGCCTATCAGATGCTCCACTTCATCCCTGTATGCGGTTTCCTCACCATTTCTGACAAGACCTATGACAGTGGTATCATCCGCAAACTTGATGATTTTGTTGGAGTCGTACTTAGCCATGTGGTCATGCATCAACAAGGTGAACAACAGAGGACTCTGGGCACGGACTTGAGGGGCATTCATGCGCAATGTAATACTGCTTGAACTGTTATTTCCCACGCATTATTTTTGGGGTCTGTTGATGAGAAAATCCAGTATCCAGTTGCATAGAGGGCTGTCGATGTCCAGCTGGATCAGCTTCGTTATCAGATTCTGGGGGGTGACAGTGTTAAAGGCAGAACTAAAATCAATGAACAGCATTCCGACATAGCAATTCTTGTTCTCTAGATGTGCCAAGGATTCATGAAGTGCTATTCCTATTGCATCAGCCATGTGGTTAGATCTGTAAGCAAACTGTAATGCATCCAGTGTTGCAGGTAAGCTTGAAGAGATATGGTTCTTGATCAACCACTCAAAACACTTCATTACTGTTGATGTAAGAGCACATGGCCTGTAATCATTTAGGCTCGTCTGTTGGGATTTCTTGGGTAAGGGAATGATTGTTATATTTTTGAAGTAACTGGGTACAATGCCTAGCTGCAGGAATGTGTTGAATATATCTGTTAGTACAGTGGACAGTTGGGTAGCACAGTCTGTTAGAACGCTTCCCATAATATTATCAGGACCAGCTGCTTTTCTTGGGTTTACTCACTTCAGTATCTTCATAACATCAGATGTTCTTAGACGTAGCACCTCCTCACCCTGTTCGACAGGACACTTATTTGGCACAATGTTGTTGTCCATATCAAATCTGCTGAAGTAGGTGTTTAGTTTGTTCAGAAATTCTGTGTTGTCATCACAAGGGGAGGATGCAGGCCTATACTCTGTTATGGCTTATATGCCTTGGCAGAGATGCCTGGAGTCCCTTTGGTCAGAGAAGTGTCCTTGAATTTTGCATCCGTAGGTCCTCTTAGCCTCCTTTATACCTATACTTAAATTTGCTGTGGCCTGTTTTGGGGCATCCTTGTTTTTTGATTTAAATGCAGCATTTCATGCCTTTAGTACCTGATATACTTCACCAGATAGCCAGGGTTTCTGATTAACTTGCAAAGTGATGCATTTGATGACTGTTACATCATCAACATATTTTGAAGTATAGGCCATTACAGATTCTGTATATTCCTCCAGGTCGATATGGTGGTTCTTTACAGTTGCCTGTCTAAACACCGACTAGTTTGTACATTCAAAGCAGTCCTGTAGTGCCAAGACTGCTCCCTCAGGCCATATCCTTACTTGTTTTGGTTGTAGGTTTGCTCCTTTTCAGCAGTGTCGTGGTGTGTATTCAGGAAGCAGCATGATGGTCAGATGGTCCGAGTTGCCCATATGTGGATAAGGTACTGCTTTGTAGGCCAGTTTTACGTTTGTGTACACCTTATCCAGAGTATTCTCTCCTCTTGTTGCAAAGTTCACATGCTGATGGTAATGGAGTAATGCAAATTTCCTGCAATTATCTGGGCAAACTTAGGGTTGTTATTCTGGAGGTCATTTATTGACAGATACAGGATGTTCAATGCTGCGTTGGTATTAGTAATAGGGATGTAAACAACTGCTATGCTCACTCCATTGAATTCCCTAGGCAAGTAAAAGGGTCTGCATTTTACTGACATGAGCTCCATATTCTCTGAGCAGTGAGAGATTTTTATTTCACAGTTTCTACACCAGCTGCTGCTGTTATACACACAAACACCCATGCCACGAGATTTACCACAGACACACTGATTTCTGTCAGCACGAAATAATGACATCCCGTCCATGTATATTGCACTATCATTTATATTGGAGTGCAGCCACGTTTCAGTGAACACAAATAAACAACTATTTCTCACCTTAGATTGTGTGGAAAGATATGTCCTTAAATAGTCAGTCTTGCTGTCCAGTGAGCGTACATTTGCCAGCAGCATGGAAGAAAGTGCAGGCCTATGTGGATTTCTTTGCAGTCTGGCCTTAATTCCTGCTCTAGAGACTCTTTCTTGATCTTTCACATCTTTTTGTTTTAATATGCTTCCCATGTCCAGTTGTCAACAGGTTTGACAGGTTTCTATAGTTTTTACCTTGTTCCAGTAAGATTCCAAGTTGCAGGAGTTCCTGGAGTGTGTTTGAGTTTACAGGTCTCTCTGCTAGCAGTTCATCAAGCATACAGCACAATGAGATATAAGATCAGATTTCCAGAAGATTCTCAGCATTGTAGTAAATCATGCCTTCATTTCTTGCCCTTAAATCTATTGTTTCTGATGAAAAACAAGACAAATAGTGCACTTTTCTGTAGGGATCCGAAGCAGCCTTTGCCATGCAGGGCAAGAGAGATAATAGATTCCAGATTCATAGTATAGATACATCTCTCACATATTGTATTTGTATGTCTTAGAAGTAATAGATTGTCAGTAAACATGAGGCAATTGCTACATTGCCTCAGGATGCCCATGTCAGTCAGGCTGGCTGGAGAAACAGTAGGAAACTGTCCATCCATTATGTCTGGTGTATTCTGTAATAAGCAGGGGTGTTGGCAAGATGGACCAGGTTCTGCTGTAGAACTAGTAAAATCAGCTAATCTATGGGGAGGTTAAAGAGAAGAGACCTGAGATGACGCCTCAAAATGCACAGCTGAGTTGCTCTCCAGGCAGCAGTATGTGACTGGCATTGAGCAGGGACGCTTAGGAGGGTTCCCTAGCAGTTATCAAGGGAAAATTTGTCTTTCTAAGTGTTTGTGTCTGTACTCAGCAGCACCAAACCCTGCTGCACTGTGCTTAAATACAAATGGAATTAAACAGTTTGAAAACTCAAACTATCCAATGGGAGAGCCCAAAACTGAGCCCTTTTCCAACAATCTCTGCCACGAGGGTGCAGGAAGGCCTTCCTAATGTAGATTGACTGGTTTTAGTGCTCATTAAATGCCAAACAGTCTAGGTGTAGCAAATCTGAATCTAGCCTGTGCTATGAGATAAAGTAGAACCAGGTTTTTAAAGTACAGAAAAAGGAGTCAAGCAGCAACCACAGGGATAAAGTATAACAAAATGTAAGCAGAAAACAATTCAAAAAGCACAGTGCGAGCTTTAGATATACTTTTTTTTTTTTTTTTTTTTTTTTGCAGTTCTTAGTGATTACTTTGGATTTAGATTAGATTCTCTCCGGGTCTCAGGCTACGTCACCAAACTTGGAACAGCTCTGCCAAACTGAGCCCAAGGCTTGGGGGTGTTCTGCCAGTACTAGCAGATAAAGTAACCTCTTGTCCTACTCATGCTAAAGGACCTGCTTGAAAGGGGCCATAGAGTAAGTGCCAAAAGAGATGAAAACTTAAGATTTTACTCAAGCCTGTTCTGGGTGCCTAGAAAAGAAGGCACATGGAGACCTGTTTTGGACCTTTCAGAACTAAACAAGTCTTTGATTACTCCAGATTTCAAAATGCTGACTGTTCAAGGACTTTTGATTCTATAATCACACGAGGCCTTTCTAGTCTCCTGGATCTAGAGGATGCCTCCTTGTTTATTTATATTGCCAAGGCCCACAGATTGTTTCTAAAATTAGAAGCAGTGGTAGATAATTTCCATTGCAGGCTTATTTAAGTGCCTGAGTTCAGTAATATTATTGTGTTGCAGGACAAAGACTATGTACATCTACTCCTTACTAGATGACTGCCTGACTCGTGCAGACTCCATGGAGGTAATTTAGATGGCCCAGTTTCACCCAGCCATGTTTTCAGACCTTAGGTCTCTTTCTCAGTGTCCCTCAGTCAAACTTGACTCCAACAAAGAAAATAGTGCTTCTGAAGTATTACTTGATACAGAATTACAGAGGGTATTCCTTATATTGGAAAAGGTACTCTCCATGAACCTGTTTCATCAGACAACCATAGAGGGGGTTATGATCATGTCTTAGGAATTTCTCAGAATTGATACTGGCATAATGCATATATGTGGTTCTACTAGCATGACTGCTAATGAAAAAGTTTCAGTAGTACCTCAGGAACAGTTGGTGTCAGCATTCCCAGTCACTGGAAGCCCCCATTCCCATTCTACCTGAAATAATGAAAGAACTCTCATAGTGTAAAATGCAAGCATTACTTAATTTAAGGGTGCCATTTAGTTTAGCACAGGTAGCGCAGATGTTCACAGTGGATTCCTCAGGCTTAGCCAGGGGGAGGGGATTTGTAATCTTTGAAAGTCCAGGGCACAAGCGGCAAGAGCATGAGAAGGAAACACACCTGTGAAAGAATTGATGGCTGTTACCTTAGCATTAAAAGGATTCAAACAAATTTGGGAATAGGAGATCCTTCATATCATTTTGGACATCACCAGTCATTTACTTGTATCAACAGGCAAGAGGAGGGTCCCCACTCCTGCATATTATGCAGACTAACAGTGCAGACGTAAGAGATTGCCCAGCAATCAGGACTGCCTTTCAGTGCAGCCTACATCTGATCACAAGAGAACATTTTATCAGACTAGTTAAGCATGTCTTAGAATATCTCACAGAAGTGGCTGCTAAACAGGAAATCTTTCTGGGTCTGACCAACAAGTGGGATGTACCAGTAATAGTCCTTTTGCTTCCCTAAAAAACAGGCAACTGGGAAAGTTGTGCTGCAGGACAGCAACTCCAGCAACCTTGAAAATAGATGTCTTCTGCATAAATTGAACAGATTTGCTCCTGTATGCATTTCCTGCTTTTATTCCTGATCCCCAAGATATCTTAGAAGATGGAGGAGAGGCCAGAAGTCATTCTGATAGCCCTGTTTTGGCCAAAGAGGCTAGGTTTCTTCTCCTGCTTTGTTTTACAAGGGAAGAGCAAAGAATGCTGCCTCAACAATTTGGTCTGTTTAACCCAGAAAACAGTGTCCCTAATGCAGAGCAACCTGACTACCTTCATTTAGCACTCGTCACTTTTAAGCTAAATATTTACAGATAATGTGTTAAATATTATGTGGAAAACTAACAAATCAAACACATGGAAAACATATCTAGCAAAATGAAAGAGACTCTCCCTTTGGTGCCTGTCAAGGGATCAGACTTCAGTGTATTCTCAGTATCACTGATCACAAATTTTCTGTCATTCCTTTACAAAATAAGCCTGTTTTGTGCATCCTTAAAGGTCTGTTCCTGTTTTCCAAGCTTTCCTACTTCTGTATCTTATTTATTTATTTTATTTTACATTTGTTGACTGGGACAGTCCAACTGGATACATGTCCATTTTCAGCGGAGGCCCGGGGAGATAAGCTCCAAAGGAAGTTACACAAGCAAATTTAACATAATATAAATTAAACACAATTTACAGGCTCTGTTGAGGAGTGTTAAGTTATACAGTCTCACAAACTTCTAATCTGGCTTAACAATTACAACACAGTTGATTTCAATTTACAAAATAGTACTGGTGCACCAGTAAGGCTAAATATTTATTCAAGCTTGGAGCAAGGACATAGGTTCATAGGTAGGTACTAGGCTATCTGCCTGAAGGCATTTATAAGCCTAGCCAGAATGTATTGGCTTTCGCCGCCCCTTTAGATTAGTTCCCTGTGCCTGTGTCCAGCAGAGCCACTGAAGTGATCCCCGGGGTAAACTTTCTGTTTCCCGTCCACTTGGCAAGGTTTCTCTTGAAAAGTGTTAGCGAGGAGCTCTGCCTAATGTAGATTGGAATCTTGTTCCAAAGCATGGGAAGTCTCTGTGACAGGAATCTATCCCTCCAGCACGTCCTATTTATTGTTGTGGTGAGGTTTAGATCCCTAGAGCATGTGGCTCGAGGGGATAAGCTTTTCTTTAGGTGGGGCATGTCCATCAGTTCTGGGTTGGACATGGCCTTGTATGTCAGACAGAGAGCACCTCTGAGTAAGTGGTATGCAACCGAGTACAGCTGGAGTTTATTCAGTCGAGCTGCATAGGGCATCTGTTTGAGGCCAGTGATCCTCTTAGTGAGGTACTTCTGTGGTCTTTCCAGCTGTTGCAGGTGTCTTGTAAGATGCATCCCAAATGGGGTGTTGTACTCTATGATGGGTCTGATGAGCGATGAGCAGAGGGGCACAATGACCTCTTTTGACCTGGATGCGAACCCTTTTGTGATAAGGTGTGCCACGTTGAAGGATTTTCTAACCACTTTGGCAATGTGATTATCAAAGCAGAGTTTACTATCTACTTGGGTCCCCAGATCCCTTATTACGTCTTCCGTATTCACGGGACTACCACCTATGTGGTAGTTTCTGGGTATTTTGTTTTTTTCCAAAGGGAATGACTATGCACTTTTTGGTATTTAGCTTGAGGCCATGATTTTGACACCAGGTGTCTGTCTCAGTGAGACCCTTTTGGAGGATGTCTGTGTCAGCCGGAGAGTCAATTATAGCTTCTAGTTTGCAGTCGTCTGCGAACTTGGTCAGCCATAGTCCTCCTGTGCTTACCTGTATCTCTGAGAAGTATATGCCGAACAGGAGGGGTCCTAGGACTGAGCCCTGGGGAACACCACTTGTAACCGGTTTAGAGTCAGACCTAGCTCCCGCAACTCTTACCATGTGGGTTCTGTCCGTGAGCCAGTTGGCAACCCATCTTGTGATGTAGGGGTTTATGTTCAGGCTGGTGAGCTTGTCTATAATACCAGAATGAGGAATGGTGTCAAAGGCGTTTGTGAGGTCTAGGTAGGCTGTGTGTACCACCTTTCCCTCGTCTATAGCCTTGGTAACTGTCTCAAAGAAGTCCACCAGGTTTAGGAGGCATGATCTGCACTTAACAAAGTCGAACTCGATAGGGTCCAGCATTTGAAGGTTCCCAATTTCTCTGTTAGTGAGTTCCATGATGATGCGCTCCATAGCTTTGAGACCAAGCTAGTCAGGCTTATAGGGCAATTGTTCCCGGGGTCTGTTGTGGCTCCACCATTGTGGAGCAGAATAACTGATGCTGTGCGCCACTCTATGGGTACATAACCTGTGGAGAGGCTGAGTTTGAACAGTGTGTTTAGATGAGGGGTTAGTTCATCTTTGAGCTCGTGTAGGACGCAGCCTGGGACACCATCCGGTCCCATTGATGCTGTGTTTTTGGCCTTGGAGAGGGCTGTTTTAACCTGAGTGTCTGTGATTTCAGGAGCTCTACATTCTTCTGGTATGGTTATGGGCCCTTTTGGGGGTGAGAGGGGGGTGAAGTTTGTGCTGAACCTGTCTGCCAGGATGTTGGCAATATCGGTCGGTTCAGTGTATTTTGTACCATTCTGCACTAACTCCGAGCAGATCTGAGCATTGCCACTTAGATTCTTGACATAGCTAAAGAATGCCTTGTTGTTATCTTTGGAGTCCTTGGCAGTTTTTCTTTCGAAACTCGCCTTGGATGATTTTATGAGGGATCATAGTTTCTTGCTAGTACTGATCAGGGATGTCTTTCCTTCTTGGGATTTTACTCTTTTCTGTACTAGTTTCCTCCTCCTATTGTATAGCTTGTTTATGGCAGGAATCCACCAGACTGTTTTCCTTTTCTTAGAGGAGTGAGTATTGGTTTTGCTTGGGATAGCACGATCCATGCATTTTTGTAGGTGCCCGTAGAATGCATTAGTAAAGGATTTTGCAGCTTGGACAATGTTATCCTTTGGCATGGAGGCTTTGAAGCTTTCAACTTTGGTCTTAAGTAATGTGAAGCTAGCTTTTGAAAAGTTTTTCACAGTGATTTCCTTGTCTGGGGTGGGGGCGGAATTTGGATATCCAAAGTGATTTGTTTATGGTCAGATCTAACCAGTGAGGAGTTGACCTCTGGTGTGGAGCACTGGTCGCCCATGTTGGTGATGACCAGGTCCAATATGTTGTCTCCTCTGGTGGGAGTGTTGACCAGTTGATCTAGGGCGTTTGAGTTTATAAATTCTAGGAAATGTTGGACAAGGGAGTTAGTACTTGAGTAGTTCTCCCAATTAATGTTTGGGTAATTGAAATCACACAATATTATTATTACAGTGTTTCCAGAAATGCAGAATGGGGGTCCTGGGACATGGTAGGTGATCTGTAGCAAGCTACAATTTAAATTGCAGTTTTGCCCATTGTTAGTTGCACGTGGATGATCCTCTGAAGCATCGTGCTGTGCCACTAACCTGGAGGTGTGGGTATTCTTGATGAATATGGATATGTCCCCGCCTTTTGTATTTCGGTCCGGGTTCTGTGGCCGAAATGTATGGTATGAGTTGTAGCCTGGTAGTGCTGGGGTGCTCTCTGTAGCCTTAAACCAGGTTTCTGTTACTGCACATGTATCGATTTTTATCCATACTGAGGAGTGCCTCGAGTGCGTGCATTTTGAGGTTTAGACTTCTGGCATTGAGTAGCATTACCCTCAGTTTTTTGTTACTTGTGCTATTTATGGCAGTGGGTTTGTCTTTTGAGCCTTGCCTAAAAAAGGCACTATGGGGGTGGCAAGAGACTTGGCCAGTTTTCGAATGCCTAATGGTGACAGGTGCAAGCCGTCTCTAGCGAAGCAGCGTGGCTTGTCGAGCATGTTATCCCAGATGGACAGACACTGGATCCCCTTTGAATGACACCAGAAACTTAGCCAATTGTTGAAATTGATAATTTTTTTCTTTATACTGTGGTATCATTCTTGGTGAGGGCAGGATGCTACTCAGGGTCAGGGTCATACTGGCCTGGGCTACAAGATCAGAGAGCTGTTCCATGTCTCTTTTCATGTAGTCCAGGGAGGTCCTGCTCAGGTCATTCACACCAACATGGACAATGACAGAGTCGTATTTGTACTTGTTCTGGAGTGACCTGAGTGCTTGTGGTATGTGACGGATCCTGGCACCCGACAGGCAGCTAACAGTAACCTTCTCCTTATTCAGCCTAGTGAGTGGGACGTCAGTGTTACTGACTATAGAGTCACATATTACTAGTATGTTGGGTATATTATTTTGCCTTAAGGGCTGTGATTGCATGACACACTGGTTTTGTGAAGTATGTGTTTCATGATTTGTGTTGGGGGAGTGGAGGTTGCTTGGATGTCTGCTTTGGAGGTCTCTGTTGCTTTTGCAAATTTTTATTTAGAGCCTCCGAGTATGTTTTTGTGTATTTATGTGTGTTTTTTGCCGGTGCTGGTTTAAAGGGTCTGTGTGAGACTGGTGGTGTGATGCAAGTATTTCCCTTCTCCTCTTGACTATCTGATCCAGCCTTGGGTTGAGAGAGCTTAACTTCCAGTTTGGCTGTATAATTGCATCTCTTGCACGTGTTCGTGCTTGGTGGTAGGAGGAGAGGGTTGTCTGTGTACATGAGGCAGTTGTAACACTGCCTCAAAATGTCCAGATTCACCAGTCGGGCTGGAGAGTACGCCTGAAACTGCCCTTTGGAAATGCCTGGATAGGTACAGTGAACTATTTTACTGAATGGCTGGTAAGGTTGAATAGAGAGCCTTGTCCTTCTGTACAGTATAGGAAGGTCTAGTGCTAGGGTTTATAAGTGCTTGCTATGAGTTTTGAGCAAGTGCTGGGCTAAGAAATAAATGGCTTGAGTGCTTGTTGAAAGTTTGTCTAGTTGCAAGGGAAAAATTGAAGAGGAGACTTTGTGGAGCCGGGAATACTTATACCCTAGCTAACCGGCGCTGCCTGGTGTGCAAAACTAATGCGGTATTTATAGCAGGGAAAAGGAAGACTTTGTGGAGCCGGGAATACTTATACCCTAGCTAACCGGCGCTGCCTGGTGTGCAAAACTAATGCGGTATTGATAGCAGGGAAAATAAAGAGAGAGAAATTAGCCCAAAATGGCCAATAAACTACAAATTTCTGGGCTGAAACCACTCCTCCAGGGACAGATAGGTTGCTCAAAGCTCCCCTCTCTCACAGGTGAACAGAGAAACTTCATTCTATCCAAGTAAGGTATGGGCAAACACAGAGATTTGTAACACAGCCCTGAATTCAGCACTTAATCTGAAAACTGGACTATACTAGCTTAGAAAGGGGGGAAAACAAGTATTTTTTTTTTTTCCAGAAAATAAAGCAGATACAATCAAAAAAACTCTTTAAATGCACAGAAAAGGATACTTATTGTTATATATCTCAGCTCAGAGTTGTAGTCAATGCCACTAGTAATAAAGTAGGCAGAAACACAAATACAGTAAAAGCAGATGAATAGAATGCAATTTATATATCTATATCTATCTATCTATATATATATATATATATATATATATATATATATATATATATAAAACAATAGAAAATGAACAAATGATTTAAACAAGTTACCCAATTAACTAGAAAAAAGCTCAAAACTGAGCCCTGCCCCAGCAGTCTTCAATCAGACAAGTTCTAACTGCACACTCCTGCTGCTAGGGTGCAGGGGAACCTTCTCCAAAAAAAGATGGCCTGGGTCAGTGCTCAAGTTATATGGCCTGGGTCAGTGCTCAAGTTATACAAACAAAGCTAGATTCAGCATGCCTGAATCTGGGCTATGCTGCAGCAACAAGCCGCACCAATTTCAGAAAGAAACAGTTCAAATAAGAAGGCACAATAAGCCTGTGACCAGAAATTCCCAGCTCAGAAGGGCAGAATTCAGCCTCCAACAAGAGTGCAGACCACACCTTCTTAATGTAAAAAACTGGCCCAAAGCCCAAGTGCTCAAACCAGAACTAATACACTTTAGAACAGACACTAAGCCTTCAATCAGCAACTCCCAACTCAGAAGGATGGAGGCTTCCTGTCCTGCCACAACAGTGCAGACCACAAACCTTCCTAATGTGAAACAACTGGTCTAAAGCCCAAGTGCGTAATCCAAAGGTTTAGAATAACAGTTGCAATTTAATCGGCTACCAAAAAGCAGCAAAAAGTGCAGCAGAATAAATGCTATTAAGTACTTTTAGGAACAGGCAGCAAGAGCAAAATTAGTAATAACAGTAATAAAGTAGGAAGAAACACACGGTAAGCAGATGAATAAAGTGCAAAAAAAATGTTTTTTTTCAGTCCGTATTCGGTAGAATGAGCTAAAGACACTAGACTGGGAGGAGTGTCATAGATCAAATATACAGTAGGGGTGGGCCAAAAAAAAAAAAGCCACCAAGTATAAAAAGAAAACACCAATAGGGACGGCAGGGTGTGTGGGGGGGGGGGGTCAACTCAGAAAAATAACACTTTCAACACAAATCATAAGCCAGCAAATATGATCTAAATAAATCAAGCAAAAGCAATTAGAATGCTGTAGAACTTTGGAAAAAAAAGTGCCAAAAAATATACTTATCAGTTTATAGTTTGAGTTGTTTCAGTAGCACTCTCACTCAGAACTCAGATTCAAGCAATGAATGCAGAGGTAACAAACAGGGAATCTTAATTATATTAGCAAGCCTTGAGACAATCAGATAAAACACACAAGTTGTTTGGCCAGTATTTAACAGAGCAGGATTAAGGGTGGGGGAAAAATAGCATTTTCCACTCAGAAAAATAACACTTTCAACACAGATCAGAAGCCATTGAGACTTGAAACACTGCTTGAGAGTTTTCTTAAATTGAGATAGGGTAGTGTCTAGGGTAATGTTAGCAGGTAGCGAGTTCCAAGTTTTGCTAACACAGTTGGCGAACAGGTAGTCTCCGGCTGAATTATTGGATTTGATGGGTTGTACTACCACTCTATTAGATGAGAAAAGTGCTCTGAGGTTGGAGTGAGGATATATGCTGTTTTTCAAGGCAGGTGTATTTTCAGGTTGGTTAAGTACTTTGGTGAGCCACAATAAGTTGGTTATACTGAATCTGCCTGGGTAGCTCTAGCCATCTGAGATTCTTTAGGTTTATGCATTGATGTGTTCTATAGTGCAGGCCAGTGGCAAATCTAGCAATGTTGTTATAGCAGCTAGAAAGTCTATTAAGTTCAGTTTTATTTAAGTTGGCAAGTAAAGGGAAGCATAGAAGAGGGCAGAGAGTAGATGGGAGCAGGCGATGGCAGTCCTAGCAGGTGGGGTTAGGAATGGCTTTATCCTATATAGTGAGACCACTTTTTTATTAATGGATTTGATAGTTTTGTTAATGTGAACATCAAATTTGAGATTGTTGTCTACAATAACCCCAGGAGTTTCATGTGGGCATCTGGGGAGATTATGGTACCATTATTAGACTTAATGAAGAGAGATAATGTTGGGGATCTTTGGGTGGGGGAGAAAAGTAGTAGCTTTGTTTTGTTGGGATTTAGAATCAGACAGTGGTCGGCAAGCCAATTTTCAACTAAGTTAACAAGTACTCTGAGTAATTATCTGCAGCTCAGTATGGGAGGTGCCAGTGCAGATCAACATGGAGTCCGCATATTGAATGCAGTTAGCATTTGGGATGACAGTGTGGATGTCATTAATAAAAATGGAAAACAGTAGTGGTCCCATAATAGACCCCTGGGTGTTGGGTAGGAGGTTGGATAGTTTGTTCTGCCATAGGATGGCTTGTTGTCTATTGTGCAGATAGGACTGAAACCATTGAAGAGAGTGAATACCTAGAGACATTTTTGTCAGGGTGTGGATGAGTAGATGGTGGTTAATCATATCAAAACCCCTTAGAGAGATCCAAAAGATAGTTGTTTGTTGTTCCTGTTATGGTTTATAGCATTAGAGAAGGTGAGGAGGGCTGTGGTGGTACTATGATGTGGTCTGAAGTCATGCTGAGATTTAGCCAGTAGGTTGTTTTGGGTTAGGAAGTACAGAAGTTGTTTGTGGATGCACTTTTCCATGATTTGTGCCAGAGGTGACAAGACGGCTATGGGTCTATAATTAGATAATTCAGTAGAGCTACCACCTTTATGGAGGGGTATGACACGAGATATTTTCCAGATAGAGGGGACTTTGGCTTCTGATATGGTCTTTTGTATTCTCAGCTACCAGTGAAACAGTTTCTTAAAGGAGTGCTGCATTTTAGACCACCTTACTCCACCAAAAATACTTGTCTAAGATGCAACACTTTTATTTGCTATGTATCTTTCTTTAATGCCTCCAATGTTCACTGTGTGGACTTAAAAGAACTGTGTGCTTGGAGGGAGCACATTTGTGTGCAGTTCCTAGGAACAACATACAGCACCATTCTTATTGACTGTACCTCTTGAACACCATAGCCTCTGTGTGGCCTGTTCTAAAAAGGCATGCTTGGGTATGCGAGGAAGTCATACCAGCATATTTTCTAAAATTTCTCAAGCTAATGTAGAGACTGCCATACTTTGGGATACCATGAGGGCCAGGAAGAGTCTGAAAATGTCATGTTGTGCACTAGCCCTCAACACCCGGTTAACAAACTTTAAGTAAAAGACTGATAGGGCAAATTGGAATTTGCCCTTTCTCCAATGTTCTGTGGTCTTGGAGTTGGTATGTATAATTAGCAAGGGGTGTGGGAGACTCAGCCCCTCATATGAGGGGTGCAGAGGGGCTTGCCCCCTGCATTAAGAATATGTTGTATATTTTGATTTTCAGTCTTTTGAACTTTCAATCTTCTGACATAGACCCAAAGTGCTATGTTTACAGTTTTTTTTTAATTTGCTATTGTGACATACCACAGAGTGATCTCGGCTCTTACTGTTAGGTTCCCCTTCCATCAAAGAGAGTCTAACAGAAACATTGTGTTTCAACAGATTTCTTAGCTTAATAGTGTGACATAGTTTAGTACTATACCTTTTTAGGGTGGCAATGTTTTATAATTTAAGATAATTGAAATTACATTCAGTTTATTGGATGTTTCACTGAATAGCCGAAGTGGGTTGGATCTGAGCATATGCAGACTAATTGGTTGACACTGATATCTGAGGTGAATGCCACCCCCGTTTCCCCTGGATTCTGTAATTTGTGCATCCCTATTCTCACCCATTTTCTCTACCTACTCCACAACATCTTAAAGCTGTACTTGTATATGTCCACTAATTCATCTTCACAGTATCACCATATAAGATTAAAGGTAATTTTCTCATTAGTGATTTTTTTTTAATAAATTTTATTTTAAAGAACATTTTAAAACCGGTAATATACACATTGACACATGAAGCTTTTAGCATAGAAAAAACAACATTAAATTAAAAATCTCCTTTGATACACCATTTCAAGCTTTGTAAGATACAGTTGTACAGCTCCCAGGAACATTAACTTATCCTATTTAAAAATTATCAGAGATTACTAAAACCTTTCATCTCCGTTCTTTACATCATTAGCAAAAACTACTGAGGCAAGTGCTTTCTATAGCTTATAAGTTAATATCACAGAATCGTGAACTCTGTTGTCCCCATTAGTATTCAGTTAGCAAATAGAAGTTGCTGTTCAGAAGGAACATTAGTATGTTACCAATGGGTTCATAGGTAAGTACTAGGCTATCTGCCCAAGGGCATTTATAAGCCTAGCCAGAATGTGTTGGCTTTCGCCACCCCCTTAGATTAGTTCCCTGTGCCCCTGTCCAGCAGAGCCATTAGTTCCCTGCGCCACTGTCCAGCAGAGCCACTGCAGTGATCCCGGAGTAAATTTTCCGTTTCCCATCCACCCGTCAAGGTTTCTCTTGAAGAGTGTTAGTGAGGGGTTCTGCCTGATATATATTAGAATCCTGTTCCAAAGCATGGGGAGTTTCTGGGACAGGAATCTATCCCTCTAGCATGTCCTATTTATCGTTGTGGTGAGGTTTATATCTCTAGAGCATGTGGCTCTCCGGGATTTGTTTTTTTTTTTTTTTAGGTGGAGCATGTCCATCAATTCTGAGTTGGACATGGCCTTGTATGTCAGGCAGAGATCACCTCTGAGTAAGCGGTATGCAACTGAGTACAGCTGGAGTTTCTTGAGTCGGGCTGCATAGGGCATCTGTTTGAGGGCAGTAATCCTCTTGGTGAGGTACATTTGTGGTCTTTCCAGCTGTTGCAGGTGTCTTGTAAGGTCATCCCAAATGGGGCATTGTATCCTATGATGGGTCTAATGAGTGATGAGTAGAGAGGCACAATAACCTCTTTTGTTCTAGATGCAAACCCTTTTGTAATTAGGTGGGCCACATAGAAGGATTTTCTAACCACCTTGGCAGTACGATTATCAAAGGAGCGATTGCTATCTACTTGAGTCCCCAGATCCCTTATTACATTTTCTGTATTTGGGGGACTACCACCTATGTGGTAGTTTGTGGGTACTTTGTTTTTTCCAAAGGGGTTGACTATGCACTTTTTGGCATTTAGTTTGAGTCCGTGATTTTGACACCAGGTATCTGTCTCAGTGAGACCCTTCTGGATGGTGTCTGTATCAGCCGGGGAATCAATTATGGCCCCTAGTTTGCAGTCGTCTGTGAACTTGGTCAGCCATAGTCCTCCTATGCTTGCCTGTACCTCTGAAAAGTATATACCAAACAGGAGGGGTCCTAGGACTGAGCCCTGGGGTATGCCACTTGTAACCGGTTTAGAGTCGGACATAGAACCTGCAACTCTTACCTTGTGGGTTCTATTCATGAGCCAGTTGGCAACCCATCTCTTGACGTAGGGGTTTATGTTCAAGCTGGTGAGCTTGTCTATAATACTAGAATGGGAATGGTGTTGAAAGCCTTTGCGAGGTCTAGGTAGGCTGTGTGGACCTCCTTTCCCTCGTCTAATGCCTTGTTAACTGTCTTAAAGAAGTCCACCAGGTTTAGGAGGCATGATCTGCCCATAACAAAGCCAAACTGGGTAGGGTCCAAGGTTTGGAGGTTCCCAATGTCTCTGTTAATGAGTTCCATGATGATGTGCTCCATAGCCTTGCAGACCAGGCTAGTCAGGCTTATAGGACGATAGTTCCCAGGGTCCGTTGTGGCTCCACCTTTGTGGAGAGGGATAACTGTTGATGTGCGACATTCTGTGGATACGTAGCCTGTAGAGAGGCTAAGTTTGAACAGTGTATTTAGGTGAGGATTTAGTTCATTTTGGAGCTCTTGTAAGATACAGCCTGGCTTTGGATAGGGCTGTTTTAACTTGTGTGTCGGTGATTGACTGGGCCTTACATTCTTCTGGTATGGTTATCGGCCCTTTAGGGGGTGAGAGGGGGGTGAAGTTTGCGCTAAACTTGTCTGCCAGAATGTTGGCAATATCAGTCAGTTCAGTGTATTTTGTGCCATTCTGCACTAACTCAGAGCAGATCTGAGAGTTTCCACTTTGGTTCTTGACAGTCAGTGGCAATTTTTCTTTCGAAACTAGCCTTGGATGATTTAATGAGGGATCGTAGTTTCTTGCTGATATTGATCAGGGATGTCTTTCTTTCTTGGGATTTTACTCTTTTCTGTACTAGTTTCCTCCTCCTGTTGTATAGCTTGTTTATGGCAGGGGTCCACCAGACTGGTTTCCTTTTCTTGGAGGAGTGATTCTTGGTTTTACTTGGGATAGCACGATCCATGCATTCCTGCAGATGCTCATAGAGTGCCTTTGTAAAGGTTTCAGCAGCTTGGACAGCATTGTCCTTTAGCACTTTTAGCATGGGGGCTGTGAACCTTTCCACCTCGGTCTTAAGTAACGTGAAGTTTGCTTTTGAAATGTTTTTCACTGTGATTTCCTTGATTGGGAGTGGGGGCTGATTGTGGATATCCAGAGTGATTAGCCTATGGTCTGATCTAACCAGCGAGAGATTGACCTCTGGTGTGGAACACCGGTCACACATGTTGGTAATGACTAGGTCCAATATGTTGTTCCTTCTGGTGGGTGTGTTGACTAGTTGATCTAGGGCATTCGAGTTTATAAATTCTAGGAAACGGGCAAGGGAGTTGGTGCTTGAGTAGTTCTCCCAGTTTATGTTTGCGTAATTGAAATCACCCAGTATTAGGGTGTTTGGTAGGACCTTCATATTTCCTAGTGTCTCCAGAAATGCGGAATGGGGGTCCTGGGTCATAGTGGGTGATCTGTAGCAAGCTACAATTTGGCTTGCAGTTTTGCCCGTTGTTAGTTGCACATGGATGATCTCTGATGCATTGTGCTGCGCCACTAACCTGGAGGTTAATCTTGAATGAGTGTAGGATTCTAATCAAATGTATCCTCATTTGGGAGTGTACGTAAGTCTTTTGAAATTCCTTACCAGGCTTCCAAGTTGGAGCCATGTGACATGGAATCACCAGCTAATTGGACAGTTAACTTCTCAGCATGCAGTAAGTAGAAACACAGGTTTATTAGACTTAGAAAATTTAGTTCCACCTATGAAGTAACCCTTGTACTGTTAATTCATTCTTATTGGGCAGAGTTAATTTTGCTAATACTTAATTCATTTTTATTGGGGCAGAGTTGATGAGAGGCCTGATACTGAAAAGTTTTTGTTGATGTACTATTGATTTAAAAGCTAATGCCAGTGTATTCATTTTTCAAGTACAATGCATATGCAGCTCTTTCTTTCCTAGCTATCTGTCTTCGTTTTGTAGAGTTGTTAGAGTCATAGTTGTGCCTGATTTATATTGTAATCTTAGGTGTTTATATACAAATAGAGTATTTTGATGTTTTATTGAGGTAATTACATGTAACTGTGTCTATGATAACTCTTTACTTGCTCTCTAATTCTAGTATTGTCTGCCTCACTACCTTTTTCTCTCTTCCTACATTTACAAGCCTGTGATCCAGTACATCCCAGTACTATAACACCAGAATTCACTCTGCTGGACGCCTCTGAAAATAGCCCAATCTAGGAATTTACCTACCAGCTCCCTGAGAGACCATCCTTTATTAAAAGACAGTGAAAGTATGTGCTGAAACAGCTACTAGAACATTGTACTAATATTAATGTTTAAAAACTCTCCTAGGTTAGGCAAGCTTCCCACTCAGGTTAGCCAGCAGCCAACAACCAACAACTCTAACTAACCTTATATCCAGCTTGCTCACTCTCTTCTAATAACTAGCCTATCTCCCCCTCTCCCGTAGCCTGCTACCCCCCTGTAGGTGAACAATTCTCTGCAATAAAGTACTGGCCACTAGGTGGCACCTTACCTAAGCTTTCTGTATATATATTCCCACTACTATGCTTTACCATAACTCCCTAACCCTGTTTTTTCAGCTTTTACTTTTCATTCTACTCCTTTGACATCCTAACTTTTCTTACTAGCCTCATAACTTACCTTTACATTCTCTCGCTTTCAGACTTACCTGCAGAATTCTCCCACCACAGATTGTCATCCTTGATAGTCCACTCTCTTGTCTCTACCCGCTCCGTTCGCCCTTCAGGCTCACTCCGCTCCCCTACCCTGCCCCCAAATTCCACCTGCCCCCAGTGGTCCTAGATTTATTCCTCTAAAGACACACCCCCATTACACCAACTCCAATCACACAAATTACATCATTACCACATCCAGCCCCTATTCTCATAACACACCCACTGATACCTTACCTTTCATCCCCCCTTGTTAATACACACCACCTACTGACACCCCTCCTGACCTGCCTATAAAACCTACCTCAACTTTAATTCCCACCTCACCATCCAGTATCATGTCTAAATCAATCATGCCATACCAGTTACAACTATTAATATTTGTCTCACTCTTACCTGCTCTAACCACTACCTATCTCTTAACCTCCTATGAAAAACCTCTTTACTCTACCCTTCCAAATACACTTCAACACCAACACTAGCTATCTCTACAAGCATTCTAAATTTCATTTGCAAGCCCAGCTACTTACTAGCTAAATATCACAGACTAGTACACATTAAATATAGCAACCTAAAAACTAAAAAATCATTTGACTACTATTGTAAGCCTCTCCAACCTAAAGACTTTACAATCCCCCACTCTTTAATAGACGGGGAAATTCATCCTAACCCTGGCCCAGACTCTACCCTTACCACTGCAAACTGTAACCAATACAAAACTAGTACCCTACCTCCTACCAAACTGTCCAATTCACTCTCTATTGCTCATCTTAATATACGCAGTATTTGCAATAAAATCGCTCAAGTTCATGCCCTCCTAGATGTCCACCTATTTCACATCCTATGTTTATCAGAAACATGGCTAAAACCTACTATAAAAGACAATGTAATCACCCCTCCAGGTTACAACATAATTCGACTAGACCGCACAACCAAAAAAGGTGGAGGGGTAGCAATTCTCTACAAAGCAGAACTACACGTTAGCACTGTAAATCTTAACCAACCTTTAGATAATAATGCCAAAATAGTTATCTCTAAATTCCAGGTAAACACACATAAAGCCATATATATCTTCCTCCAGGAAATAACATTAGCTTACTTGAATATATCCTCAATTGGCTTTCTTCTAATCTCCCACAAGAAACCATAGTCCTAGGGGACTTTAATATAGATTGGAATTCATGTAACAGTACAAACCCCACCACCCATATTAACCTTTATGGTTTCTCACAAACTATAAACTCCCCTTCCAGAACTAATAGACTTAACAATAAAGATAGTACCTTGGATTGGATACTCACTAATAGTCCTCATCAAACTTACACAATAGGAACTCTTCCAGATGACTTAAGTGACCATTATCAGACATAAAACCAACCTAACTTTTCCTGACACTTTCAGAACAGTACACACCAAAAAGCATTTTATAACCCCGAGCTGTTCCAAACAGAACTTAAACAATGTAATTGGACACCATTAAAATCTCTCCCTATAAATAAAGCAGTTGAATACTTTAATTCCACATTCTTAAAGATCCTGGACCATCACACCCCAACACGCTCTACTAGAAATAAAGCTAAACCAGCCTCTTGGCTCTCTAATAATACTAGGCAACTAATCCTTTGCAGAAACAAATCCTGGGCAAAATGGCGTACTGCTAAGAATCCTAGAGATCACCAAACCTTTAGGCAACACAGAAATAATACCAAAAAAGCCATCTTACTAGACAAAAAAAAACTATTACCTCCAATTACAACAATCCTCCCTCAAGGAACCACAAACATTTTGGACTAGCGTTAACAAACTTCTATACCCAGGCCAAACTATCACCCCCAACCCACTATGTTCTAACCCTGAGAATCCAACACAAACAGCCAATGCATTTAATTCTTTCTTCACTGACACTATCCAAACTCTTGCTAGCCATCTATCTCCCGACACCTCTAATCTGCCTACTCCCATCCCGACACCTCTAATCTGCCTACTCCCACTACCAACCCACCCCCATTATTTTATTTACAACCAGTGCCCACATCCTATATCTGCTCCCTTCTCCAAAAACTAAAACCAACCACCACCCCTTCAGCTGACAAACTCCCAGCAGAATTCCTGCAAAAAGAAGCTAAAGCTATTGCATATCCCATCTCCATTCTAATAAATAGAACCATAAATGAAGGCACTATCCCATCTGTCTGGAAAGTTTCTCATATCATCCCACTACATAAAGGTGGGAACTCCAATGACTTTTCTAACTTTCGTCCTATAGCTCTACTATCCCCACTTGCAAAAATAATGGAAAAGTGCATTCACAAACAACTTCTTAGCCACCTTCTCCATCACAACCCAATAGCCAACTGTCAACATGGATTCAGACCTTTCCACAGTACCACCACTGCCCTGCTATCCTACACAAACTGTATCAACAAAAACCGCAACAAAAATATTCTTTTCTCTGCAGTCTTTGTTGATTTATCTAAAGCTTTTGACATGGTTAATCACCAAGTCCTTCTACACATACTGAAATCCCTATCACTTGACCCTCTATCTATAAACTGGTTCACATCTTACCTTGAAAACAGACAACAGGCTGTACTCTGGCAACATAAACTATCTAATCATCTTCCTATCTCCCTAGGTGTTCCACAGGGCTCCATATTAGGTCCACTCCTGTTTTCTATTTATATCAATGACCTTCATTTAGCCATTCCACTCTCCACCTGCATTCAATATGCAGATGACTCTACTATAATCTGTTCAGCCACTTCGCAAGCTCAACTTCAGTCACTTGCCCAAAAAGCTTTCAATACTGTAGAACAATGGTTCTCTAACCACTGCCTCCTCCTAAACCCCCCAAAAAATAAACTGTTACTCTTCACACCAACCCAAAAGTCCACTCCTTTACATTTCACTCTCACATCCAATAATGGTACTCTTATTTCTCCTGACCCAACTACCAAACTCTTAGGAATTAAAATTGACAACAACCTCAACTTTGATACTCACATTAATACCACAATAAAATTAGTTAACAGAAAACTAGGACCCCTCTACAGAATCAAACCCTTTCTTACACCAGTAGCAAGGACCGCTATAGCCAGAACTCACTTAATCTCAACCCTACTCTATGCTTCTCCTATATACACCAACCTCTCTAAAAATAACCTCAACAAACTAGCTACATCCTATAATAATATTGCTAGATTTGCTACAGGCTCTCCTTTCAGAACTCATCACTGTCTGAATCTAAAGCAACTGGACTGGCTAGAATTTCTTAACCACCTTCAATTTCACCAGCTTGCAATAGCCCACAAGACCCTGTATCAACCCAGCAACACTCCAGTACTCTCTAGCCTCATTACACCTTATAATAATCTCAAGAATCTACGCTCTCAAACAAAATGCTGATTTATACTACCAAATCAAAAAACTCAGCAGGTGACTCATTGTTCTCTAACGCTGTCGGAAAATTATGCAATCAACTACTGCCTGACCTCCTATCTCAGACCTCTCTCTCACTTTTTAAAAAGAATCTAAAACTATTTCTCAATAAACATTGGTTATGCTCCTGCACCAACCCTGACTAACTTTTTTTTCCTTTACTCTAATTTTCATCCTATATCCTTTACAATCCTCCCTCTCTATGTTTCAATATACATTGTTTTGCATACAAATCTTACGTTTACATGTATAGTGTACCTTCTTTAGTATATTATCCTTTACAGATTTTTGATTGTTATTATTTACATGTTTTTTATAATGTTCTTATGTAACAATTGCTGTTTTTACATTGTTTCTGTCATAACCTCTATTAATTTTGTATGTTTTCCGGAGCTTTTCTCCCCAAGCCTCTACTGAAAATGGACATGTATCCAGTTAGACTAGTCTGGTCAACAAATGCAAAATAAAATAAAACTGAAAACTGTGTATGTTAGAAGCAGAAAACCCATTTTACTTGATGAGAACATAAATTACAGCAAATAGAAACAGTAGTATATGATCTTTAAAGGAAGTTAAGGGAGGGGAGATCATCTTGATTTTTTCAGTCCTGAATGATTAGCAGAACTGTGAATTGTACAGAACCAAGTAGTTAGCATTAAAAAATAAGCCCCCCCTCTTAAGACCATGGTTCCCAGGGCCAGGTATTCATACTTAAGTGATCTTTGATTCCAGAGATGGCCATTGTTTTTTACCCTTCCTTGTTTTGACCTTGTTATTTTTGGTGAGCATGGCAGGGACTAGAGATTTGCTCACAGATGGCCTGCTGCTGTTTGGACAGCTATTGCACAGATGTCCAAACAGCAACAGACCTCAAGATTAGGGAATTATCAATATCCAGAGTTTAGGTATGATTCACCACAGAAGCCTGACATGCCTTTTTTCATAGACTACAAATGTGTAGCACAGGAATACTTTAACTTGGTAGAGAAGCTTGCATCTTGTTTTAGGTTACAACCAAAAGTACTTTCTGTGAGAAAGCCATTAAAACTAAAGGTGGAAATGACTCATCTGATATTGTAAATCTTCATTCCTTCCTTACTGTTAGGACTTCGGTTCCGTCCTCTGAACCGACACAGCCAGTACCAAGTTCACGCCAGCCAAAAACTCTCATCTAAAACCTACCCACAATGCCCCTCTCATAATCTCTTCAGATCTTGTTTGCCACGTTCCTCGTCAGACGTGCAAAGCCTTCTCTCAAGCTAAGTGTGTTTTTTTTGTGGTTATTTCGAGTTTTTAGTGTTCGTTAGCCAGTTTTTCTCATCTAAAGCTATTTCTCATCTCTACCCTCTTCATTTCCTGACTAAACCCTACCTACTAACGTGGTAGTTCTTTCGTACCATTGTTTATACTACTCCCTCCCCCTACCTTAGTAGGCCCTCCTCTTACCTTTTTTGTATTTCTTAGTGCCATTGTTGGTACTCTTTTCCTGCTGTCTGTACAAAAAAAAAGTGCTTTTTTTTATTATCCGTATCTCTTGTTTGCTAGATATAGTTTTGTTGTGTGGTAGTACTAGTGTATTATAATGGCAGATAAGGCCAAGCTTGGGTTCAAGCAGTGTGATAAGTACAGGTGTAAAATGCCCAATTCTGACTGTCACGCCCGGTGTGTTTATTGTTTGGGCGTTGACCACATTAACGTTTCTTGTGACATTTGTTCTAGCTTCAGCAAGCGTACGTTGGCTGAAAGCAAGAACAAGCTTATTATAAAGAGTATGCTGAAATCGCCCTTTGCGGAGGCTCTTTCTGAGATGGAGGTCTCACCATCTCCTAAGCATAAGGATGTGAAAAAACACAAGGAGAAACAGAGTCTTTCAGTTCAGACATCCCCATCCTCTTCGGATCCGAGTAAACATCGGGCTTCTCCCACGCCAACGGTGCAGACAGTTTCAGCACCAGGGTCCCTGTCTTTTCCCTCAGTGCCGTCCTTAACTTTGACTCAGACTCCTACTACTGTACCAGCTTCAGCAACATCCCCCTCAGTGCTGACCTTGTTTATGACACAAACTCCGATCACTGTACCTGCATCAGCACCATCCCCGGCCTCGGTGCCGAAGTCTTATACAACTCCACTAATAATGACACCTTCGATTCTGAATATCGAACACCTTCTCAGAACCAGGTATTCTCCCCCTTTTGACCTCTTTTTGGGACAACAATTTAGTCCATTTCTTGAGAGATCAGAATCTTCCTTCAGATCCACCAAGAGTCTTTTCAAACAAGATGTAGTGAGGGTTGTGGACCAGCTTTTGGCAGCTAGAGGATTACCCATCCAGACTAGGTTTTCCCTCCCTCTTGGAACGGAAGCTCTCTCAGTGTATTCACCTGTCTATCCTCCTCCGACCTCCTCCCAGGTCTCAGAGACTTCGGTACCGATGGCCATCCCGGTGAATTCTGTCTCAGCTCCGACAGTGGAGGCTTTCCTGTCAGCGCCGATTACTCTTGGGGCAATGGCTCCTCTGGAACTGGTGCTCACTTGGAGCTGTGATTGGGCTGTCGGCTCTGTGGCACCTAGTTTGGTGACGATTTTTTCTGTGGTGCCGTTTATGGCTCTCCTGGCAGCTACCTGTCCTCTCGGAGCTCCTTACCTGGAGGTGGGCTCCTCGGGGCAGGGTGTGTCCTCGGTTCCAAGGTCGTCGTCCTCTGTTCTGGGCTCCCATCCCTCCTTGGGCGGGCTTGCTTTCCAGGTGATGAAGAGGGTCCTTGCTTCAACAGGCTCGCAGTTGACACCAGTGGCATCAGAACCCCCTTCTAGCATGCAGCTGTCCCAACCTCCTACTCTGGGATCTCAAGACCTTCCCTTGAAGGGAACCCTTTCTCTGGAGTCCTCCTCAGAAGACCCCACTGGGGAGCCACCCCAAAAGAAACTTTGCAAGAGGAAGCATCTTGATTCTCCTGAGGAATCTTTCACTGAAGACGCCGATTGCGATGAGGGAGAAGGGTCCCCACGGTCTCCTCAGGAAGACGTCTCATTTGGAGACATTCTCAACATCTTCAAGCAGAGGGGAGACTGGAAGCCCTCCAACCCTTTGGAGGAATCTGTGTTCTTGCAGGCTTTCTGTGCTCAGCCATCTACTTCCTGGGTGACCCCACCTGCAGATGCACTCAGACTTATTGTACAGCATGCCTGGAAGGCCCTGAACAACATAGAACCTGTCCCCTGGAGGCCAGACAAAATTTTGTCCACTCCTGAAGACCAACCCATCTGGTCCAAGCAGCTGGTAGTTGATTCCATGGTCATGGCAGTGTCCACCAAGAGGGAACTGGCAGAAGATAATTCCATTGTTCATCCCCCGAACAGGGAGTCTCGGGCTATGGACAGACTGGAGAAGTGGACCTATGCTTCAGTGACCTTTGCCATTCAGTCACTGAATTATCTGGCACACTTTACTCGCCTCCAGAGAGACCTAATCTGAGAAATGTCTGCCTCTTTGGTGCTGGTACTGCCTGAGGAGGTGCGTGATACTGTTGCCTCTCAGCTAGCTACCCTGGAATCCATCTTGAACTCCTCGATGCACTTGATGTCTAACACTACCGAGGGGGCAGCTTGAGCAGCCGCATCGAGCATAGTCATGAGATGGCATGCTTGGATACGTTTGTGTGACTTCGCGGACCCTTTTAAATCTTCCTTTGCCAACGTGCCTGTTGATGAATCTTCCCTTTTCGGTCCCAAAGTAAGACACACACTATCACATAGTGAGAAGGATGGAAAGGCCATGTCTGCTGTGGGCATACGTTTTTCTAGCCCCCCCCCAGAGGTCCTACTCCAGGAATCAGAGTAAGGAAAATTGTGATTCAAGAAGTCCCAAGGATTTTTCCATGACACTCATGATGAGGAATCCCCCTGGGGCAGAGGGGACAACTCATCCTGAAGACTCCCATTTCAGGGTAGAGGGGGTCCGTGCAACCAGGGCGCTAGAGGTTCCTTTTCTGGCCGACCCTTCCAGCGCTCCTGAACAGCGCCCAATCGAATTCCTCTGGAAGCAGTCGGGGGTCGATTCTCTCTGCACTTACAGGCCTGGCAACTCATAACGGATGCATGGGTGCAGAGAATAATATCCAGAAGCTATTATATCCCATTTGACCTTACTCCCAGACCCGTAAAACGAATCTCTCATGCTCCACCCAGTCAGAGGGAGGCTGCAGCCTTAGAAATCGAAAAGCTGCTAAGAAAAAGAGTCATCCAATCAGTCCCATCAGACCAGAGAGGATCCGGGTTATACTCAAGGTTCTTTTTAGTGCCAAAAAAGACAGGGGACTGGAGACCAATCTTGGATTTCAGCTTACTAAACAAATTCATCAAACCTCAAAAATTCCGAATGGTCATGGTACAGTCCATTCTCCCCTTTCTGGGGGAGAACAACTGGATGTGCTCTATAGACCTCCAGGACACGTATTACTACATAAAGATGGACAAATGCTCCCCGGAGATTTCTCCGCTTCTGGCTGGGAGCCAATCACTATCAGTTCAGGGTACTGCCTTTTGGTCTCAGCCCCCAGAGTGTTCACCAAATGTATGGCAGTCGTAGTAGCTCATCTCTGACTACAAGGATTCCAGGTGTTTCTATAGCTAGACAATTGGCTCCTTACTGCCACGACCAGGAATCTTCTCATTCTCAGTCTGTCATACACTCAAGGCCTTGCTCTTCGCTTAGGTATCACGATCTACATGGACAAATCACACATCTCCAACAAGAGCACTGGAATTTATTGGAGCTGTCTTCGATACAAAGTACTGTCAAGCTTCCCTTCCTCCTCACAGGCTCTCAAAAATAAGAAACCAGATTCAAGTCCTCCTTCCACAGATATTCGTACCAGCATACTTTGTACTACAACTTTTGGGCTCTTTGGCAGCAACCATTACCTTAGTATCACTGGCGAGGTTACACATGAGACTATTACAGTGGCTCCTTTCATCACAATGGTCGAGCTTAACCCACCCACTCGACCACATGATACACCTTACAAAACTTTGTAAGAAAGAATTGCTATGGTGGATGAAGCCAGAAACAAATCTTTGGTGTCGGCCTTTCTGTCTTCCCCAGCCCAGGGCCACAGTGACCACAGATGCTTCCCTGTTGGGGGGGGGGGCATTTCCAGGGAAAGATGGTCCAAGGCACCTGGAGGCCAATTTGCACATAAATGTCCTGGAATCGAGGGCAGTTCTCTTAGCATTGCAAGCGTTCCACACAGCCCTTCTTTCCGGGACCATTGCAATTCAGTCAGACAACATGTCAGTTGTCTGGTACATCCACAAACAAGGCAGAACCAGGTCTTACCCCATGTGTCGGGAAGCCATGAGGATTTGGCATTGGGCGATGGCTTCCAACCACTTTCTCAGAGCAACACACATTCCTGGGAGTTCCAATCTTACTGCAGACAATCTGAGCAGGAACATTTTGATGCCGCACGAGTCATCCCTCAATCCGATAATAGCAGCTCAAATCTTCTGCTGGGGCAGGCCTTGCTGTGACCTGTTTGCTTCACCCCTAAACAACAAATGCCGAAACTACTTTGCCCTGATTCCCCCTCAAAGAGAATCACCGAGGGATGCTCTGACTCGCAATTGGCCTCTGGGTGTACTGTACAACTTTCCCCCATTTTCCCCTCATTCCAAAATTTCTACAGAAGGCTCAGAGGTTGAGAAGCAAAGTGATCCTCATTGCCCCCTATTGGCCCCGTCAGGTCTAGTTCCCATTCCTATGGCCTCACGTGATTCACAGCCCGTGGATCCTGGATCAATCCCAAGGACTGCTGTCTCATCCTAAGGGACTGATTCACCCCAGTCTTCACAGTCTCAAGCTCACAGCTTGGTTTCTCCACTTCTGATGATTGCCAGGTACCTGATATTTCATCCCCTATTCACGAGATCCTTCCGGCTTCGCACAAACCTTCCACCAGAAAAATTTATTCCAGTAAGTGGACTAGGTTCTCTAGATGGGCCAAAGAACATAACATTAATCCCCTTTTCCCATGCCTATTCAGAAGATCCTTCAGTACCTCACTACCCTGTTGCCCACAGGAGCTTCTGCATCGATGATTGCGGTACATTAAGCAGCTATTACAGACTTTCACAATGGAACTGGCATTTCATCTGTTATGCCACACCAACTGTGCAAAACCTTCATGAAAGGAGTATTCCATATTAAAGCTACTGACAAGCCTGCTATAGAACCATGGGACTTGACTTTGGTGCTTCAGTCGTTAACGAGTCCTCCATTCGAGCCTTCTGATTCCTGTGATATCAAATTTTTGTCTTGAAAAAAGCTAGTAGCCCTTATCTCAGTGAGAAGAGTATCTGAGTTGCAGGCCTTGAGTGTCAAGAGAACTTACTTGATTTTTCATAGGGAAAGAGTGTCTCTATGTACTGACCCCTCCTTTTTGCCCAACGTCATTTCTGTTTTTTCCATTAATCAATCTATTGACCTACCATTTTTTCTTTTCCCACCATTCAAGTAGAGAAGAATACCTTCTGCATACCCTCGATGTTCATAGGCAACTTCGTTTTTACTTGGACAGAACTAAATCTTTCAGAAAAACAGATAAATTGTTTGTGGCCTTTGCAGGACCCAGAATGGGTAAGCCTGTTTCCAAAATGACTATCTTCTTGGCTCAGAAATGCCATTATTTTCCTCTACCATCAAAACAAAGTGTCCTTACCTTCCGAAATAAAGGCTCATTCTACTAGATCTATGGCTACCTCAGTGGCTTTTCATTCCAGAGCCTCTATGGATGATATATGTGCAGCAGCCACTTGGGCAAGACCTCATACCTTTATCACTCATTGCAAATTGTATTTGGCCTCCAGGGGATGAGCATCTTTTGGTTCTATGGTGCTCAGGAATGTCCTTCCTTAGGGCCACCCAGGACTCAAGTAGCTGGGGACTCGGTCCTAACAGTAAGGAATGAATGAAGATTTACAACATCAGATAAAGAAAGTTATGTCTTACCATAACGTTCCATCTGTGTTGTAGATCTTCATTCATTCATTACTTCCCTTCCTCCTTCCACCTGCCTGGACTCCTGGTGGACTTTAGGATTTCCTTATTAGTTAAGGTATCTGCTCAAACAGAGGCTCCTGCTATCATTATTATTATTTCTATACTATAAGGGTGGGCAAACTCGATCTGAAGAGATTGAGAGAGGGGCATTGTGGGTAGGTCTTAGCTGAGAGTTTTTGGCTGGCACGAGCTTGGTACCAGCCATGTCGGTTCCGAGGACGGAACCAAAGTCCTAACAGTAATGAATGAATGAAGATTTACAACACAGATGGAAAGTTATGGTAAGACATAACTTCTTTTTTCATCATTAGAAACTGAGGGTGAAGAAATAGACTAGGTCCTAACATATTCTCTTTTGATGTCCTCTCCTATGGGCTAAGATATGGATGAGGTTTCTTTATTCTTAGTTTGTCCTCAAAGGAGACATCTTTTGGGGATGTAGTTAATTTAATGAAGGAGTATTTTAACTGATCTGCCAAAAAGCTTTTTGTACTCTCAGCAAAGTTGTGTAAAACTTAAAACAGACTAAGCTTAATCTTCTGTCTGTACTACATTTTATTGATTTTGATCAAACCACCCTGATTAAGGTAAGACTTGAAGTAGACACCAATACTTTCCATTCTTAAAAAGCCTGTTAGGTTTCATACAGTGATTTGACAACTGCAGCTGAATTAGAGTCCAGTATAGTGTCAGTTGTCATTCCTACTTCTAATGTCTTTACCAAGAGGAAAGAGCAGGGCACTGGATTGTTTTGGCGAAAAAGAAAAAAGTCTGCACTTCATCGTAACATCATCCTATCACCGCTATCCCTAATAAAACCATCAGAGACGTACATAAAACCTTTCCTCTTATGATGAAAAATAGAAAAGATTCTGCGCCTGGAACCAATCTCAAGGGATGAGCACAGCAGCGCCCAGCTTACCTGAAATTTTACAATACTTAACTGAGATGCTTCACAAGGGATTTTCTTTTTCCTCCATCAAAATTCATGCCTCAGCCATTTCAGCTTATTATAATACAGAACCTCCCCTCTTCTCTCATCTACTGCTCAAGCAGTTCCTCAGATGGACCAAAAATTTAAGACCACCCAGGAGAGCCCCAACCCCAGCCTGAGACCTTAACTTTGTATTGGAGAAACTCACTCTTCCTCCTTTCGAGCCAGCTGCTAGTGCAGATTTAAAATTCCTTTCTTGGAAAACAGCCTTCCTTTTAGCAATCACTTCAGCAAGAAGGGTATCTGAATTCCAAGCTCTTATGGCAGTCTAGCCTTTCATCATCTTTCATGCAGACAGGGTGCCCCTCAGAACCAGTCCCTCCTTCATGCCCAAGGTGGTATCCAGTGTGGCTCTTAATCAGTCCATTCATTTGTCAGCCTTCTTTCCTAATCCACAGAACAAAGGGGAACGGATACTGCACTCCTTAGATGTGCACAGACGACTTCGATTTTACTTGGACAGGACTAAACCTTAAAAGAAATCTGAACAACTGCTGGTGGCATTGCTGCAGGGGCAGAGGGGAAGGCTATTTCAAAGCAAACCATTTCTAAATGGATAGGCAATTGCATTAATTTCTGCTATAAGCACCATGGAAAACCTATCCCACAGGAGATTAGACCCCATTCAACCATGGCTGCCTAGAAACTGTGCATACTCTTAGGGAGCATTTTCATTGGGAAAGTCAGGACTTCTCTGATTCTAAAAAGAGGCTTAGGGATTTCTTACTCCTGCCCCAGCACAGGCCTTTAGCTATCCCTCCTGTACTAGACATTGTTGATGATGCTTTTTCGGAATCTATCTTGGCCCCTGACCCTTTACCTCCTGCTCCAGAAAACCTGATAGATATTACAGGGTTCCTGACTCTCACAAGTTCCTTTTCAAAAATCCTACAGCAGATCCTGAGACCATTTCACAGGGACCCAAGGGCATTAAAGCTACTACTGCCAAAAATCCTTCCCTGTCTGATCAGAGACTCAAAGGCGCTGGATGGGTGGGGTAAGAAGGTATACACTTCTACAACTTTAGCCATTAGGGCCTTAAACTGTCAGTTTCATATGTTGAAGTATCAGCAGCATATTATTGGATTGCTTAAACAGAAAATGATGTTGATTCCTGATTGTGCTGTAAATAAGGATTTACAGGATTTTCAGCATTCTACTGAACAAGTTTTTTGCAATGTGGTTTTGATTCACTAGAGGCATCTTGCAGGGCTGCTCTCACTGGGTCTGTACTTAGAAGGCATGCTTGGCTTAAGGAGCAGTCCTTGCCAGATCATATTAAAGCTAAATTACTGGATGCTACCTTAAATCAGAACCACCTGCTTGGCAACAAGACAGAAGAAGTTCTTAAAAAGATGGAGGAAAAAGCTAAATCTATGCAAACTGTTAAAGATTTCTTACAAGTACAACCTCCAAGATTTTGTAGACATTGGCCTTCTAAGAATTGGTCCTTTTCTTCCTCTTCCAGGCCTTCTCAGTCTAAACCCAGTTCCAGCAGAACACCCAGGTTTCAGTCCCAGGGTATGCACAGGACTAAGCAGTGGGGGCTCCCACTTCCAAATCTAGGAGTAGTAAAACTCCCCCCTATGGTAAACTGTCTCAATGACTTCACTTTAAAACTTCCAAGCACTTCTCAACTGACTGCCCCTTTGGCGGAAAAGATTGCTCTACATGCAAAAAAACTGGGAACTCATTACCCAGGACAAGTGGGTTTTAAATAGTGTCCCAAGGATACAGATTTCACTTCCACACATTACCAACCCCAAACGGTTGGTCAGATCTACCCCCAAATTAGTGGGCAGAGGCTCAAAGGCATGTACTCTCTCTTTTAAGCATAAAGGCTATTCAAACTGTACCAGAAGTGGAAAAGGGACAAGATTTCTACTCAAGACTTTTCCTGGTACCCAGAAAAGACAATTCATGGCATCCTATCCTGGATCTGTCTACTTTAAACACCTTTTTGGTGATTCCAAAATTCAAGATGCTAACTCTTCACCAGTTGCCTCCTATGCTAGGCAAAGATGCCTGGTTGGCAACACTCGATTTAAAGGAAGCATACCTGCACATCCCAATCAGGGAATCTTGCAGAAGATAGCTACGCTTCAAAGCAGGCTATAAGCACCATCAGTTCTCTGCACTGCCCTTTGGCTTATCTACTGCGCCCAGGGTATTCACAAAGTGCCTAGCTCTAGTCATTGCATTTTGCAGGCAAAGAAATATTCAAATATACCCATACCTGGACGATTGTCTAATTCAGGCAGAAAGCCAGGACATACTTTTTAATCATCTGGCCTTTGTACAAAGGGTGCTAACTTGTCTGGGGTACACCATAAACAAAAACAAATCGCACCTGGTACCCTGTCAACAAATTATATTCCTGGGAGCAAGCTTGAATACAACGTCCCAGATGGCTTTCCCCAGGCCAGAGAAACAAATTCATTTGACAACCTACTTCAAGTTAGTGGCCACGAAAACCCTGCTGTCTGCAAGGCAAATACTGCAAGCCTTGTGGTTCATGGCCTCCTGCATTCTTCTAATTATATATGCAAGACTGCATATGAGGAAACTACAGTGGTATCTAAAAAGCCTATGGGTGTCAACATTCTCAGGATCTAGAAGCAATGATTTCTGTCATACCTTGCCTACGCCTAGAGTTCCTTTGGTGGGCAGAGGCCTGCCAGCAAAACAAGGGACTACCATTCTCTCTACACCGTGCCGCCCAAACCCTAACAACAGACGCATCAGACTATGCATGGGGGGGGGTGCATTCACGGCAAATGAAACCCAAGTCAAATGCACCTGCATATCAATCAAAAAGAAATGTTAGCTGTACAGAATGCTCTGACAGCCTTCAAGGACTACTTTCTTCCAGGACAATTAATGGTAAAGATGGACAACACCACTGTTATGTGGTACATAAACAAGTAGGGGGGTACCCATTCTTACCCCCTCTGCAAAATAGCCATGGCATTGTGGAACACAGCCTTGAGCTACAAAGTGCATCTACAAGCTCAATTCCTGCCAGGGAAACTAAATACATTGGCAGATGGACTAAGCAGAAACCTCATGGAACCACACGAGTGGAAACTGGAACCAAAGATTTTCAACATGTTGACAAACAAATAGGCGAGCCCAGATATAGACCTGTTTGCCTCCCCCCAGAACTACCAAATGGACAAATTTTGCACAAGGACTTTCCACAAACAAACTCAGAAAGTGGATGCTCTGTCCTTCAGCTGGAAAAACCTATCAGTTTATGCCTTTCCTCCTCTGCCTCTCCTCTCCAAAGTACTACTAAAGGTCAGACAGGACAAACCAAGGACAATATTGATTGCACCAGACTGGTCATGCCAACACTGGTACCCCCTATTGCGCATTGTGTCACTGTTGGCCCCTTGGCACCTGCCTCAGACCCCTGCCCTGTTGTCTCAGCAGGCGAATCAGATTCTGCACCCTCAGCTTCAAACCCTGAACCTAGCAGCCTGGCTAATTGTCTAACCTCTCTTTTACCATCCCTCAGTAAACAAGTGATGGATATTTTGGAGGCAAGGAGGCCTAGTACTAGAAAATTTTATACTGAAAAATGGAAAAGATTCTGCGCCTGGAACCATTCTCAAGGGATGAGCACAGCAGCGCCCAGCTTACCTCAGATTTTACAATACATAACTGAGATGCTTCACAAGGGCCTTTCTTTTTCCTCCATCAAAATTCACGCCTCAGCCATTTCAGCTCATTATAACACAGAACCTCCCCTCTTTTCTCATCTACTGCTCAAGCAGTTCCTCAGAGGGGCCAAAAATTGAAGACCACCCAGGAGAGCCCCACCCCCAGCCTGGGACCTTAACTTTGTATTGGAGAAACTCACTCATCCTCCTTTCGAGGCAGCTGCTAGTGCAGATTTAAAATTCCTTTCTTGGAAAACAGCCTTCCTTTTAGCAATCACTTCAGCAAGACGGGTATATGAATTACAGGCCCTTATGGCAGTGGAGCCTTTCATCATCTTTCATGCAGACAGGGTGTCCCTCAGAACCAGTCCCTCCTTCATGCCCAAGGTGGTATCCAGTGTGGCTCTTAATCAGTCCATTCATTTGCCAACCTTCTTTCCTAATCCACAGAACAAAGGGGAATGGATACTGCACTCCTTAGATGTGCACAGACGACTTAGATTTTACTTGGACAGGACTAAACCTCAAAGGAAATCTGAACAACTACTGGTGGCATTTGCTGCAGGGGCAGAGGGGAAGGCTATTTCAAAGCAAACCATTTCTAAATGGATAGGCAATTGCATTCATTTCTGCTATAAGCACCATGGAAAACCATCCCACAGGGGATCAGACCCCATTCAACCAGGGCTGCATCTACCTCTACAGCCTTTCTCAGAGGTGCCCCTACCAGGGACATCCTAGAAGCTGTTGCCTGGAGTTCTGTACATACTTTCACAATGCATTACCATTTGCCAGTTTTCTCTAAATCCAGAGCTGGCTTTGCCACTGCAGTCTTGCAGGGTCTTATAGCTGGTCCTAATGCTATCTAAATTCCCCCTCCCATCCTTAGCTTTGGGAAGCTACCCAAATGTGATGACTGCAACAGCGAAACATGAAAGAACATAGTACAGTTGTGTACACTTACCATAAATATAGATGTTCAAGTGTATTCACTGTTGCAGTCCTGGTTACCCTCTCTCCAGCCCCCAGACTTTTTTTGGCTGTACCTCTACTCTCCTTTACTATGCTTAAAAGCTTTTTGGTGTATTTGCTTTTTTATTGGAGGTATATCCGTGTGTATTTGCTTTTTTATTGGAGGTACATATGTGTATATATATATATATATATATATATATATATATATATATATATATCTATATAATTTTATTGCTTCCCATTAAGGGGTTACCTGACATCTGAGGCAAGAAAAACTTAACTGATGTAATGGCATCGGCTGCATGTTTTATACCCCTGACGACCTGACGTCATGGAAGAAGAGACAGCAACTGACGCAGGACCCAAGACTTTGTTAATCAGACCGACTGAGGACTACTGCAAGCAGATAACCCAAATGTGATGACTGCAACAGTGAATAACTCGAACATCTACATTTATGCTAAGTGTACTCAACTGTACTTTCTGATACCAGTCTTTGGTCTCAGTGAGGCCTTTCTGTAGAATGTCAACATCACTTTGGGTGCTAATAGCAGCTCCCAACTTGCAATCGTCTGCGAACTTTGTCAGCCAGAGACCCTTTGTGTCGTCCTGGACTTCAGAGAAGTAGATACCAAACAGGAGAGGACCCTGGACTGAACCCTGTGGGACTCCACTCATGACTGGTCATTAGTCTGACTTGGAGTCCGCTACTTTCACGTCTGAAATTACTTTTGAAAAACCTTTAAAGATCAATATTGTTTTAATATACATTCAAATGTCAGCCTTACTAACCTTGCATGACTGTTATGTAGATCTTTTTTTAATCACTGTTTTAGGAGACCCCAGCGTGAATTAGGGAGTCCTACAAAGAAGGCACCTTTCAGGGGCACAACCTATGTCCAAACATCAAGCAAGAACCTCTCCGACAGCAATTAACTCCTCATTAATTGATGTATTTGTAGCAGAATTACCTCACAAATGTCCTTAGACAGTCATATTACCTAATTTACTTAAGTGACCACAGTCCAGTTGTGCCTTATTGGTCATTCAAAACACCTAAACATCTGCCAGGGATAATTTTCATAAGGCCTATCGAGACCACATTAATAGTTTCTCATATCAAGTATTTATTTAATTATTCGATTTGATTATCATGAAAGCTCAACAGGGTAAGAGCCCATTTTTACTTAAGGCCAAGGGGGGAAAAGCCCTTAACTATAACAAATCATTTTAAGAACAATAATTTTATAATCTTTAAAAATTAATGCAGAAAACAAATACAGTTTACATAATTATACCAAATTAGGCATAATATGAAAACATTGGTTAAGAACAGATACAAATTATATGACAATGTTTTAACAGTAAAGAGAGATATTAACTAGTTTATAGAGAAATTAAAAGTAAGTTAGTGTAATACAAACAGGAATTGCAATATGAAATGAGAGAAAAGCAGGCTTATGGGATATGTAGAGTGAAAGCCAGGGGAGCGAAATTGATACATGTAAGGAAGTGAGTGACGAAGGGAGAGTAAGGTAATGTAAGATATGAGTAAATGTTCATATTTAGGGATATAGTTTATCCTGGTGTTAAGCAAGAACAGAGCCAGCTTTTGGCTATGAAGTCTTTCAGAATGATTTTGAATGATGTGATGGAGGCTATTGACCTGATAGATAGAGATAAGGAGTCCCGGGCCGTAGCAACATGATGCAGTTACAGACAATACCCAGTAGATTTGATAGGCTTGAGGACAGACCGGAGTTTTTGGTCATAATGACAGACTGGTCATGGAAGTTGTGTAGAATGTTACTTAGTGCTGCATAAGCAGATAAATTCTGAATAATTTTATAGGTGGTAATGTATATGTTAGTTGATGGGGTTGTTATAACCAATTTAGGTTTTTTAGTGCTCTACAACGGTGGGTTCTGAAAGGGTATTTACTACAAATTTAACAACTTTGTTATGGCATTGTTTATGTTTTGATTTTTCTGATGCCTGCAGGTTAGTAAGGATGGGAGAGCCAAAAAGAAATGTGGGGAGGAGATAAGTAGTGCCAAGTGTAGGTTTAGTTGCATCTGCGAGAAAGTTTTTGGCTGTAAAAAGCAACCCTAGTTTTTGATGAGTTTTACTTGGACAGTTTTGTATATGCAGGTCAAATCTAAGATATCATCCACTATCATTCCTAATAATTTGCTATGAGAAGTGACTTTGATGTTTTTATTATCGAGAAAGGACTTTAAATTTTGTTTTTTTTCATGGAGGAAAGATGGGGGGAGTAGCAGTTTTTTGTTTTTAAGGTTGAGCACGACTTGTGAGTTATAAAGCCATATTTCAGTTGCTGTCAAAGCATCCTGATTAATTATTTGAAGGTGTGCCACGTTGTCAGATGTACATATGAGTCTGGAGTCATCTGCATACTGTGTTAGAGTGGCATGTTATGTGGATGTGTGGAGAGTGTTGGTGAGAATGTAAAGGAAAAGAGAGCAAAGGAAAGAGCCTTGTGGTTTACCAGTGGTGACTGGGAGGCATGGAGAGAGGGGTGGAGTGAAATTTTACTGACTGAAACCTATTGACTAGGTAGCTTTTGAACCATAGCAGGGTGGGCTAAGAGAGACCTAATCAGGACATTTGAAGAAAAAATGTTTAAGCCCCCCCCCATAATGTAATTTTAAACCCCCCCATAGACAGTCCAGCATGGAACAAGAGCTTCCCCCATAGACGCTATGGTGGTAGCAGCAGCCACTAAGAAGGAGCTTGCTCAGGAGAGTTCCTCGGTCCATCCTCCTGACAGAGAGTTGCAAATGATGGACTGCCTAGGGAAGCGAGTTTACACTTCAGCTACCTTTTCGATTAGGGCGCTGTACTACCTGGCTCATGTCACCAGACTCCAGTGCAACCTGGTAAAGGAGCTGGAGGAGTCTCCCCCCAAATGCATGTCGCAGGAGGACAAAGCTTCATTCTCCGCAAGGATGGCCACTTCAAAAGCAGTCTCTAACACGTCCATGCGACTTTTTTCACATGCTACGGAAGGAGCCGGCTAGGGCGGCTGGGTCTGGCATGTCCATGAGGTGCAATGCCTGGCTCAGGTTACGTCAGTTTTCATAATCCTTCAAGGCATCCTTTGCCAATGCCCCTTATGATGACTCTACAGTCTTTGGTAAGACCATCAGAGAGACATTAGTCCAGAGCGAGAAGGATGGGAAAACGCTGTCTGCCGTTAGCATCCACTTCTTGAACCCTCAAAGGTCCTTTTCCCTGAACCAGAGAGGGCAAAAGAAGGTGTAGTTCCGGAAGTCGCAGTATTCCCGGGACACTCAGGACTCTTCTTCCCCCAGAGGCAGAGGGGGACAGAATGGACGCCGTTCCAGACGCAGAGGGGGTCCGAGTAGTTTTAGGTCTCAAGAACCTTTCTCAGACAGACCTGGGCAGCAACCCTGAGGGGTTGCCCAACTGCTCTACTCTGGAGGCAGATGGGGGACGATTGTCCTTACACCTAGTGGCATGAGAGTCCATAACAACAGACCGCTGTTTTTTTTTCAGATCATATCCAGAGGATACTTTATCCCCTTCATGGGTTCTCCCAAGTCTCCCAGACACCTCCCAGCCATACCACCCATGCAAAGGGAGGCCACAACACAGGAAATTTCCAAGCAGCTAGAAAAACGAGCCTTCGAAACCGTCCCCCCAGATCAGTCTGGATTGGGCCTCTACTCCAGGTTCTTTTTGGTGCCAAAGAAAATGGGGGACTTGAGGCCCATTTTGGACCTCTCTACCCTGAACCTGTCAGTTGCCAAAGAGAAGTTCCAGATGGTCACATTACAGTCCATCATGCCGTACCTGCAAGAGAGCAACTGGATGTGCTCGTTAGACCTCCAGGATGCTTACTATCACATTAAAATGCACAGAAGCTCCAGGAGGATGTCCTTCAAGAATGCAACTGCAGTCCTTACATATGGGTTGTCCTGCCTCAGGCAGCCCTCGGTCGGCCCAGTTCCAAAGTCTGGGTCCGGCGCCAGCTGATGTCGCCTCCTCCCCGACGTCAGAGCGGCTGGGGTATAAAAGCATCAGCCGACGCCATCTTCCTCTGTCTTTCTTGCCGCGCGGTGCCCGAAGCAGAAGCAGTTCGCAAGTGCCGGTCGGTCAGCTCCTGTGTTTTTCGTATCCGAAGTCATCAAAAAGCTAAGTACCCCGTTGGGGAACCTTTTCTTGCCTCAGCCGATGTCAGAAAAAATGAAAAAGTTAATAATTGTTTGTCTTGTGGTAAACAAATACCTCAAAAGGACTTCCATTCTTACTGCCTCCCCTGCCTTGGCCCAGACCACGACGTCTCGGCCTGTGCTTGCTTCAATAAGCGCACACTCAGGCGCCGGGCAGAGTTCGCTGAAGACTTTTTTGGCGACAAATTCTCTTATATCATGCCGTCGGAACAACTGACACCTCATATTTCCAAAAAAACGGAAAGACCGGGACCGACATTCTTGACCCGCGACTTCCACCGACACCACACCAAAAACTACCGCAAGTGCATCGGTCTCTTCTGAGGCGGCTGTTCCACCGCTCCGGACTGACGACACCGCTTTACCAATCACTCCGGCCCCGGAGACTGCGCCGGTGCCGGTTGTTGATTTTCCTCCAGAAACTGAAACCCAAGATTTGCCTGAGACCATACCGGTGGACAAGGTTACTCCAGCACGTGGGGCAGCTAGGCCCCCTATGTCTATGTCTATCAAGGCCTACACACGTGCTAAGGCTGCCAGCCAGGCTAAGTCTCACCCTCCTAAAGCTTTGCCTCAGCCCACTACTGATAAGCAAATCATGACTTTAGCTGCAGATTTAATTTCCTTAATCAGAGGCTCACAGACCCATCCTGACAGAGGTTCTCAGCCACCTTCAGACAAAAGGCCCAGGGTTGAGCATACAGACACCCTTTCTTCAGATGAAGCCTCTGGTGACTCTGATCACTCAGATACCCAGGAAGAGTCCTTCCAGGCCTACGAGGATTCTGATGCGGAGGAATCTATCCCTTCTGCCTCTCCTCTTGAGGATATTTCTTTTGGGGAAATTCTTCACTCCATGAGAGAGCATTTTCAGTGGCAAGGTCAGGAATTCTCCGACTCCAGGAAACGGCTTCGTACCTTCCTTAAGCTTCCCCAACACAGGCCTTTAGCTATCCCTCCAGTGTTAGATGTACTGGATGATGTGTACTCTGACTCGAGTGCTTCTCCTGATTCTCTCCCCCCTGCTCCTGTCAAGCCGGACAGATACTATAGGGTTCCTGAAACTCACAAGCATTTCTTTAAGGCCCATTCTGTAGATCTAGAAACTATTTCCCAGGGGCCCAAAGGGGTGGCCACATCCACGGCCAAAAATCCTTTGCCCTCAGACAGGGAAGCTAGGTCCCTGGAGAGGTGGGGCAAAAAAGTTTATACCTCAACCACTCTTGCCATGAGGGCCCTTAATTGCCTTTTTCATATGTTTCAGTATTAGGATTTTTTGATGGATGATTTGCAGAAAAAGTTAGCCTCTCCTGAGACTTTAGATAGAAAGGCCTTGCAGGATTTGGTCCATAACACACAGCAGGTTAGCAGTCATTTTCTTCAGTGTGGTTATGATGCATTGGAAGCTTCATGTAGGGCAGCTATGACAGGGGCTGTCATACGTAGACATGCATGGTTAAAAGAACAGGCATTGCCAGATCATGTTAAAGTAAAGCTTCTAGATGCACCTCTGGAAAAACACAAGCTATTTGGTGCTAATGCTCAGGATGTGTTGAAATCAATTGAGGAAAAGGCTAAATCAGTGCAAACAGTCAAGGATTTCCTCCAGGTTCAGCCACCAAGGTTCAGCAGGAATTGGCCTTCCAAGAATTGGTCCTTTCCGGACACTGACAAGTTTCAAAGGGGAAAAAACAGGCGTGCCCGAGGAAGAGGGCAATACAGAGGCTCCTACAGGGCACGCCAATGGCAACTGACTAATCAGAGAGGTGGTGCAGGGACTTCCCTTGCTCCACAGGGACAATCACAATGACTTGGCTTTGACACCGCTGACCAAGGCTCAAAGAGAAGCACCTTTAGGCGGAAAATTATCCTTATTTTCAAAAAATTGGCACATTTTAACAAAGGACAAATGGATTCTGGACATAATAGACCAAGGCTACAGGTTCCACTTCCATACTTTTCCAACAAGACAAGGCATGCCAAACCTGCCACAAAATCAAAGGGCAGAGGCATTCGAACAAGTTTCAAAGCTGATACAAATCAAAGCAATAGAAAAGGTTCCTCCTCAGGAACAAGGCCAGGGATTTTACTCAAGACTGTTCCTTGTTCCAAGAAAAGAAAAGCAATGGAGGCCTATACTGGACTTGTCCGCTCCAAACACTTTTCTCATTGTAAAAATTCAAAATGCTGACGCTACAGCAACTCCTTCCCATGCTGGGCAAGGGGTCTTGGCTGGTTACTCTGGACCTCAAGGAGGCATACCTGCATGTCCCAATCAGATACAGTTGCAGAAGATACCTCAGATTTCTTGCAGGGTCAGAGTATTATCAATTCTCAGCATTGCCTTTTGGCTTATCTACTGCGCCCAGAGTATTCACGAAAAGCCTGGCATCAGTAATTGCACACTGCAGACTCCAGGGGATACAAATATACCCTTACCTGGACGACTGCCTTATACAAGCGGACAGCAAACAAGCCTTGAGAAAAAACTTGAATTATGTCATTCACTTACTACAGGCTTTGGGATACACAGTCAACTTACAAAAGTCAAGACTACTGCCATCCCAACAAATAATTTTTCTAGGAGCCAAACTAGACACAGAATCAAAAATGGCTTACCTCACAGAAGAGAAGCAAGAACAATTACCACATTACTTCAAAAGCCTAGCAAAGCTCACCCAGATGACTGCAAGGAAAATCCTGCAGGCCCTGGGTTTCATGGCATCTTGCATTCTACTGATTCCACTGGCAAGACTACACATGAGAAAACTACAATGGTACCTAAAACGTTTATGGTCTCAACACAGCCACAACTTAGAAGCAATTATCCCACTCATCCCATGTCTACAAAGGGAATTTTTGTGGTGGGCCCAAGCAAGCCAGTTAAACAAAGGAATGCCTTTCAACAAACCTCAAACAAGCCAAACCATTACAACAGACGCCTCAGACCATGGATGGGGGGGGCGCACATGGAGGGCAGATGCATTCAAGGGCAATGGGCCCCCCAGGAAGTACATCTACACGTCAATCAAAAAGAGATGTTAGCAGTGATTCATGCAATCGAGGCCTTCAAAAAATATCTTCAACAGGGTCATCTGCTAATAAAGACAGACAACACCACTGTTATGTGGTACATAAACAAGCAGGGAGGTACTCATTCTTACCCCCTTTGCAGACTAACAATGACTCTTTGGGAAAAGTCCCTGAAACTAAACATACAGCTGCAATCCCAGTTTGTTCCGGGCAGGGACAATGTTTTGGCAGACAATCTAAGCAGAAACATCCTGGACCCGCACGAATGGATGTTGCATCCAGACATTTTTGCACAAATAACTCATGGGGGAGGCTGGACATAGATCTCTTTGCCTCCCACCTCAATCATCATCTGAAAAAGTTCTGCTCGAGGACACACCATCCACAAGCCTGGAGAATAGATGCTCTCTCATTCAGCTGGAACTCTCTAACAATCTATGCATTCCCACCTCTACCATTAATGACCAAGGTGTTACTGAAGATCAAAGCAGAGGAACCGAAAGGCATCTTAATAGCTCCAGATTGGCCAAGTCAGCACTGGTACCCATTACTAAGGAGCATAGCTTGCACCAAGCCATGGCCCCTTCCTCAATGGCCTCTATTCTTGACTTAGCACAATTACAGAACGGTTCATCCCAACCTGCAAACTCTGCAGCTGACAGCTTGGAGGGTTCCATGATTTCTCCCCATGTCTCTCTCTCCAAGGAAGTTCAACAGATATTATTGGAAGCGCGCAGACCTTCCAACAGAAAGACTTATTCAGCCAAATGGAAGAGATTCAACATCTGGAATACCAACAGGGGACAGGATGCGTCAGTAATGAGCATTCCACAGATACTGAAATACTTGGCAGAAATGCTGCATAATGGACTTTCCTATTCTTCCATAAAAATACACGCTTCAGCAATTTCAGCAAAATACAACACTGATCCACCTGTGTTTTCACATCCTTTGCTAAGACAATTTCTAAGAGGGATAAAGAATATCAAACCTCCCAGAAAACTACCAGTGCCCGCATGGGACCTCAACTTCGTGTTGGAAAAATTAACTCTTCCTCCTTTTGAACCAGCAGCATCTTCAGAATTGCAATTTCTTTCCTGGAAAACAGTTTTCCTGTTGGCAATTACCTCAGCAGGAAGAGTTTCGGAGATACAGGCCCTCATGACAGTACCTCCATTCCTCATTTTTCATCAGGACAGGGTTTCTTTATGAACCAGTCCTTCTTTTATGCCAAAAGTGATATCCAGGGTGTCTCTAAATCAAGCAATTCACCTGCCTACTTTCTTCCCCAATCCTCAAAATAAAGGGGAAAAGCTGCTGCACACTTTGGACGTACACAGACAACTACGGTACTACTTGGACAGAACAAAGGCCAACAGAAAGTCTGACCAACTATTTGTAGCATACGCTCCTGGAGTGAAAGGAACGGCAATTTCCAAACAAATAGTTTCAAAATGGATTGAACATTGCATCAGATTCTGTTATTCTTTCCATGGAAAGGGTGTGCCAGCCAATATCAGGCCACACTCTACCAGAGCTACAGCCACCTCCACAGCCTTCCTAAGAGGGGTGGCTACAAAGGACATTCTAGAAGCTGCTACATAGAGCTCCGTGCATACATTTTCCAAGCACTACAACCTGCCTTTATATTCCAGATCCCGAGCAGGCTTTGCTTCGGCAGTCCTGCAGGGCATTTTAGCTACACCATCCCTATCCTAGAGCCTACCACCCCCAGCTTGGCTATGGTATTCAACCCATATGTAAGGACTGCAGTTGCATTCTTGAAGGACATAGTACAGTTTTGTACCTACCATAAATGTAGATGTCCGATAGATATGCAACTGCAGTCAGGTTTTCCCTCCCTCCTACCCCTCTGTGTATTGGGTCCACTTCCCTCCTTTTATTCTTAGCTGGGGATATCTGTTATGGTGTATCTGTTTATTGCTATTTTGTGTGTCTGGAAATTTCATCCAGTTCTAAATTTATCCTTCCTTGGAGGGCACCTGGCATCTGGGGCAAGAAACACTGAGGAAGATGGCGTTGGCTGATGCTTTTATACCCCAGCCGCTCTGATGTCGGGGAGGAGGCGACATCAGCCGGCGCCAGACCCAGACTTTGGAATCGGGCCGACCGAGGGCTGCCTGAGGCAGGACAACCCATATGTAAGGACTGCAGTTGCATATCTATCGGACATCTACATTTATGGTAGGTACAAAACTGTACTTTCCTCTGCTTCTGGCTAGGAGTCAGTCATTACCAATTTTGAGCCCTACCCTTTGGTCTCACCACAGCCCCCCCAGGGTGTTTACCAAAGTGATGGTGATAGTGGCTCATCTGAGGCTTCAGCACATTCAGGTTTATCTGTACTTGGATGATTGGCTCCTCACTGCTCCCACCAGGCATCTACTCTCCCAAACCAGGTATTATTTCCTGACTCTTACCCTGCGTTTGGGGATCACAATCAACGCATCTAAATCTCTCCTAGATCCTGTACAGGTGATAGACTGCGTTGGTGCCAGGATAGATACTCTTCAGTGTAAAATCTTCCTGACCTCGGGGAGAGTTCAAAACCTGAGGATGCATGTCTCCCTGATCTACCACTCTCATCTCCCAATGGCAGAATCCGTGTTGAGGGCCTTAGGCTTGATGGCGATGACCATAACTCTTCTCCCGTATGCCCGGTTACGCATGAGAATTCTACAGTGGACTCTAGCTGTACGATGGTCCCTGCTGGAACTGCCACTGGCATATCCAATTCAACTCAGTCGTCGCTCATATGGTGGATGTGCTCTCCAGACATTTTGGAGGGACGACACTTTGTTCCAGCCCTGGCCCAAGCCACAGTGACCTCGGATGCCTCCCAACTCGTGTTGGGTGGCATTGTTCGGGCAGGACAGTCTAGTGCCTGTGGTCCCCCATAGAGACCAGCTTGCACATAAATGTCCTAGAAATGAGGGTGGTCCTTCTAGTGTTGCAGGCCCTTCATGCCTTTCTTCCTCTCGGAATGCTTGCTATTCAGTCAGACAACATGTCAGTGTTCTGGTATATCAACAAATAAGGAGGGACCAGCTCTTGAGAGAGTGGGAATGGGCGATCTCCACCGGTCACTTTCTCATCGCAATGCACATTCCGGGACAGTCCAACATCCTAGCGGACAGGCTGTCAGAGCATTCTGATGCCTTATGAGTGGTCTCTGAATCTGTCAGTAGCAGAGCAGATCTTCAGTGAGTGGGGTCAACCTTGCTGCGGTCTCTTCGCATCTCCTTCCAACTTGAAGTGCAGCGAGTTTTTCGCTCTGAACCCGCTGTTGGGGGAGTCCCCCAGAGATGCTCTATTTCATGCTTGGCCTCCCAGTCTTCTGTATGCTTACTCATCAGTACCTCTTATACAGAAAGATCGTCGACTGGGGAGCAAAGTGATCCTCATTGCCTGGTTCTGGCCTCGCCAGGTATGGTTTCCCTTCCTTTGGTCTCACCTTCTGGCTCTGCCTTGGATCCTAGATACCATTCAGGATCTAATTTCACATGCTTTGGGGGTGCCTCATCTGAATCTGGACAGCCTGAAGCTCACAGCTTGGCTGCTCCAGTTCCCGTGATTGCTAGGACTCTTGGACTGTCCTCCTCAGTTAGATCTATTTTGGTGGCTGCTCATAAGACTTCGACCAGGAAGGTTTATCGCAGCAAGTGGAAAGGTTTTTCCTTATGGGCCTCTCAAAGGAGTTTAGACCCTTTCACAGCTCCTATTTCCGCCATTCTTGATTTTTTAGATGATATTTTTCAACATGGAGCTAGTTCTACTGTCAAGGTTCAGTTGGTTGCCATGTTTCATTTTTATGTGGGGAAGAATTCTGCCTCTTTAGCCTCTTCTAGACTGTGTAAAGCCTTTATTATAGGCACCTTTTTGTTACCCCCCCCCCGGTCAAAGATCCTGTTCCCCCATGGGACCTTACTATGGTTCTTCAAGCTGTGGTCGCTTCGCCTTTCGAGCCTGCCGCAACTGCAGATCTGACATTTTTATCTTGGAAAACAGCTTTTCTGGTGGCCATTGCCTCTGCCAAAAGGGTTTCAGAATTACAGACCTTGTCCATCAAAGTTCCTAACATTATTTTTCACAAAGATAGAGTTTCCCTTTGAACCATTCCATCCTTTCTTCCTAAGGTGGGATCACCAGTCAATATCAATCAGACCATCAATTTGCCTGTTTTTTCCTAATTTTACTAACAAGATGGAATGCAAACTCCACCTGTTGGATGTTCATAGACAGTTATGATCCTGTTTACACAGGACAAAAAATTTCTGTAAATCTGATCAATTGCTTGTATCCTTCCATGAACCCTTTTTGGGGAACCTATCTCCAAGGTCACTATAGCTAGATGGATTTCATCATGTATCCTGCAGGTCTATAAGGACAGAGGCATGTCTCCTCCAGGTCAGGTGAAAGCTCATTCCACTAGGTCCATGGCTACGTCTGTGACCTTTTGGTCTAGAATGTCTTTGGATGATATTTGTTCTGCAGCTACCTGGTTCTCATCTCATGCATTTATTTCTCATTATTTCCAGGAGGAGAGCATCCTTTGGTTCTGCGGTGCTTCGGAATATCCTTCCATGAGGGCCTCCCAGGAGTTTAGTAGCTGAAGACTCTGTCCCACAGGTTGAAGACCAAATGAAGTAAACTACTTCAGTTAAAGAAGTTATGTACTCACCATAGTGTTCCATCTGAGTAGCTGTACTTCATTTGTCTTCAACCTTCCCTCCTTCCCCCGGACCTTGGCATATGATCAGCCTACTGGCTACAGTATAGGTCACAAGTAATTTTTTCACATCGGGTTATCAGTATTAGGTACACCAAACTCAATCTGAGGATGAAAGGCAGTGGAGGTGTATTATGGGTAAGGGGAGGAGTTTGGAGCTGATGCTAGTAAAAGTTGCCGGCTCAGATCCATAATACACAGGTTGAAGACAAATGAAGTACAACTACTCAGATGGAATGTTACGGTGAGTACATAAGGTCTTTTTATGACCCTGTCCCTCCAGCATGTTCTGTTGATTGTGGTAATGAAGTTGAGGTCCCTGGAGCGTGTGCTGCAGAGGGATTGGGATTTCTTTAGGTGCAACATTTCTAACAGGGCTGAGTCAGACATGGCTTTGTAAGTCAAGCAGAGATTGCCTCTTAATAGACGATATGAGACCAAGAAAAGCTGGAGTTTTTGGAGTCTCTTTATGTAGGGCATGTGTTTATGGTCTAGGATCCTCTTCGTGGGGTACTTTTGTAGCCTTTCCAGTTGTTGCAGGTGTTTAGTGAAGTACATGCCAAATGGGACATTATACTCGATGACTGGTCTAATGAGGGAAGACCAAAACCCTTGGTAATGAGATGTGCCACATAGAAGGACTTTCTGACTGCAGTGGCAGTGTGGTGGTCAAAGGAGAGGTTCCTGTCAACCTGTGTCCCCAGATCTCTTATAATGCCTTGAGTGTTCAGTGGGCTACCATCAGTGCAGTAATTAGTGGGAACTGAGTTTTTCTCAAAGGGAATGATGACACATTTTTTGACGTTCAGCTTAAGGCCATGCTGTCTCAGTGAGGCCTTTCTGTAGGATGTCTACATCATTTAGGGAGTTAATAATGGCTCCCAGCTTGCAGTCGTCGGCAAACTTGTCAGCCAGAGTCTCTCCATGTTGGCCTGGACGTCTGAGAAGTAGTTGCCAAATATTACCATTAAGCAGGTAATATTGTATTGAGACACCAAAGTTAATACTCATTATAAAAAGAGATGGAGGAAGGACCATGGTGAGTCCAGAGCAAAAGAATATGGGGAAGTATAAGAATAGAGAGATGGTAAATAAGTCTGTAATGTAAGCTAAAAGTAGGTTAGCAGGAGGTATACTAGTAGAGAACCACTGTAATACAGTGTATATAGGGAGATGTATAGAGCAAGTTATCATAGCATAGTACTACACTGATCAGCACAAAATGAAACCATCACTTAGTGACATTTATGGGATTAACCAGTATATCAATAGTGTTATAAATGTGTGTATGTATATATATATATATATATATATATATATATATATATATATATATATATATGTATATGTATGTGTAAGTATGGGTCCACTTCGTAATTTCAAAATTTCAAAACCTTGAACATCAGAATCCCAACGTTCATATGTTTGAAGTTTTGAAATCCCGAAGCTATACAATTGAGATCGCTCAACAGTGTGGAACAGTAACTTAACCGTTCTCTCCACTGTAGTGCGATCTCGGAGTTGGTATATTTAAGTTGCGGGGGTGCAGGGGGGCTTGCCTCCCCTGCAGAATCGTGATTTCTAATGCTTTTTTGTTTTATTTATTTTTTTTGTGTGTATGTTTCGAGATGTTAAAATCTTTTAACATCTGAACATCGGGATTCTGATGTTCGAGATTATGAAATTTTGAAATTACATAGTGGACCCGTATGTATGTATGTGTTGCGTGTGTGTATATATATATATATATATATATATATATATATATATATATATGTGTGTGTTGTGTATATAGTGTGTGTGTGTGTGTGTGTGTGTGTGTGTGTGTGTATATATATATATATATATATTTACTTCGCAAGCTTGAAGTTTCATAACTTCAAACTGCAAATGTTCAAGACCATAAGATCAGAGTTTTGAAACTTCAAAATTGTAATAACAAAAAAAAAAAAAAAAACGTTTTGCATATTTGCAGGGGGGGGGCGGCAAGCCCGATTGCATTCCCCAGACCTCCTGCTAAATACATATACCAACTCCAAGATCACACTACAGTGAGGAAAACAGTAAATTTCCCATTCCGCGTTGTACAGCAATCTCCATTCAAAGAGTTCAAAGTTTCAAAATTCATGTGTGTGTGTGTGTATGTATATAAATATATATGTGTGTGTGTATGTAAATATATATATATATATATATATATATATATATATATATATATATATATATTTTATTTTATTTATTTTATTTTACATTTGTTAACCGAAAATCCGACTGGATACAAAGTCCTTTTTCAGCGGAGGCCCGGGCAGAAAAGCTCCATCATTATACAAATACAGACATTTCCAAAGTTATAAAATTAGAGAGAGTGAAAAAGTCAAAAAGTCAAACAAACAATCAGATTGCAGAATTCATTTGTTACCAATGCATATAAGGAAATAAAATAAATGATGACAATGGACAAATTCAAGTAGATAATAGAGACTAGGAAATGTCAGTCAGGAGGTGAGCATTGGCAGAGCCAGTGCTACTGATAGTGGTGAAACAGTTGTTTCTTGAAATGGGGTAGAGAGGTAGAGGAAAGAATACTGGTGGGAAGAGAGTTCCAGACTTTTCCAAGCGTTTGGAAAGAGTGCATCTCCTCAGTATTATAAGCTTTGACCATCTTTATGAGTGGTCTGTTAAATGAAACGTGGGCTGTTAAGATTAGAGTATGGAAGGACTAGGTTCTGAAGTGAAGGACAATTGTCGGGTTTTTGAGAATTTTATGTACCTCAGTGAGTTGGGTAACTCTAACAAGGTTGGGGAGTTCAATCCATTTTAGGTTTTAGGTTGGTGCAATGATGGGTCCTGTATGGAGTTCCTGCTGCAAATCTAGCTATATGATTATATGAGCTGGATAGTTTATCAAGTATGGTTTTGTTAAGATTGGTGAATATTGCAGATGAATAAAGAAGGGTGGAGAGCAAATGTGTTAGGGCAATGGTGACTTTAGTACTTGGTGTTAGGAAGTTTTAATTCTATATAGTGATCCTAATTTTTGTTTACTGTTTTGATGGACAGGTTGATATGCATGTCAATTTCAGTTTATTATCAATAGTAACTCCTAGCAATTTCGTGTGGGGGTCTGGGAGATGATAGTACCATTTTGGATGTTAAAGAGACATCAATAAGATGATTTTATGAGTTGGTTGAAAGATTAATAATTTAGTTTTTAGGATTTAGGATTAACTGTCGTCCTAATAGCCAGTTTTCGACTTTGGTGAAGCAGTTTTGGGTTTTAGTTAGTAGTCTGTCTGGAGATGTATCTGAACAAACCAGTGTTGAGTCGTCCATATTGGATACAGGTGGCCTCAGGAATGACTGTATGGAGGTCATTAATGAAGACCGAGAAAAGTGGCCCAAAATGGACCCTTGAGGGACCCCAATGGTATTTGGTAGTAAAGTGGAGAGAGTATTCTACAATACTGCTTGTTTCCTGTCTGAGAGGTAGGCTTTAAACCAGTCTAGTGTCAAGTTATCCAGGTAGAGATTTTTAGGGTTTCCATGAGTAGTTGATGGTTGACCATGTCAAATGCTTTTGATAGGTCTAGAAATAAGGCAGAGGACACTTTCTTGTCATTACGGTTATGGTTTATTGTGTCAGTGAAGGAGAGAAGGGCAGTTGTGGTACTGTGTTTGGGTCTGAAACCATGCTGAGTTGGCTAGGAGGTTGTTATGGATAAGATAGTGGAGTAGCTGTTTGTGCATACATCTTTCCATAATTTTGGCTAATGGGGACATTAACGCTATGGGCCTATAGTTAGATAATTCAGTGGCTGTCCCTCCTTTATGGAGTGGTATAACATGGGATATTTTCCATAAAGTTGGTACTATTGACTCCGAGAAAGTTCGATTAATGAGGATAGAAACTGGATAGGCTATAACATCTGCAGCTTTTGAAGGTATTCTGCTGGGAGTAGATCTGCAGAGGGTAGATGGCTTAAGTTTCTGTAAAGGGCTCTTATTGAAGATGTAGGGACACTTTTAGGAAAAAGGTATTTACAGGTTGTGGTAATGTATCCATGATCGGTTGGTTACAAGAGGATAGTTGGTTGGCTAGGGTTTTGATAATGTTTGTAAAGAACATATTGAAGGTATTGGCTATTTCTATGGGGTCTTTATCCATTGCTGTTTCAGGAGTTGGAGTGGATGATTTACCTGGGTGGAGAAGGTTATTCAAGCCTGCCCAGAATTTCTGAGGGTTATTATGGTGCTTATTCTGTAACAAACAATAAAAGTTTTTGTCTGCTACTATGGCTTTTTCGTTGCATTTCTTAGTAGTTGGAATTTACGGTCTAGGATTGATTTGGTTTCGCCAGGTATTCCAGGCTTTATTTCTGAGTTTTATTTTGAGTTTGGATTCAGTTGAGAGCCAAGGGGCAATCTTTGTTTTAGTTTTGATGAGTCTTTTGGGGCATGGGTATCTAGTATGGATAGGAAGGTGGTATTGAAATGTTCTACTGCTTCATCTAGGGAAGATATTTGAGTGGTGTCCAGTTACAGGATTGCAGCTCATTTTAAATTTTATGAGGTCAAAGTTTTTTGTTTCTTATAGATCTAAAGACTGGGACAGTGGAGTGGTCTGGTTTATTTTTAGTAATATATGTGATAAGGTGGTCACTAATTTCATTAGGCAGGGTTCGGACGATATGTGTGAGGGTGATTGTTTATAAGGATCCAATCAAGAATGCTTTCTTTTGATTAGAGTTTCCCATTCTGGTGGATGTAGTAATGGTTTGTGAGTAACCATGAAGGGTGATGCTAGTGGGGTTATTATCATTAGAGCATAGGTACCAATCAATGTTAACGTCACTCATAATTATAGTTTCTTGTGGATAGTTATTCATTAGCCAGTTTAGTATATTGTCCAATGTATAGGCATTGTTCCCGGGGATATATAAAACGACTAGGTTAATACTTTTTCTTTATTCAAGTGAATTTTTAAGTATTTCAGCATTAGAGAATGTGGTTGGGTAGGATTAATGGTTAAGGTTAGGTTTGTTTTAAAGAGTGCAGCGACTCCGCCACCTTCTTTGTTTCTATCATTCCTGTATATATTATATCCAGGTGGGATGAGTTCATTGTCTTTGATGTCTGGCTTTAGCCATGTTTCAGTTAGACACATTATATCTGGTAGGTAAGTATCTAGGAGTGCATGTAAATTATGCACTTTCTTGTTGACACTTCTAATATTTAGATGGAAAATTTGAAGCAAGTGGGATGTCTTAGGGAGATTCACAGGACAGTCAGGGTTGCTTGTTGATATGGGGCCAGGATTGGGGTGGATGTCTCCAGCCCTTGATATATTTTTACTGATATATTCTAGGAGTTTTTTGAATTTTAGTACTAGTTTCTGGGATTGCTTGTTTTTATGATAGTTGAGGTTAACTTTGGTTCGGTGGTAGTGGATGATATTAGCTTTAAAAAGGTCGGACTGTTGGTAGTGGAGTTTAAGAGCAATTTGAGACCCTAACGCTGTTGTTTGTTTTCTGGGGAAATGGTAACCTATATATGGTTGGTCTTCATATTTACTAATATGGTATAAGCTAGCTAACAGAGATAGTAAAAAGCACAGGATTGCTATTTTTCCCATATTCATGGTGGTTAGAAAATTAAACATTTTGCTCACTTCTTTTTGGAGGAAAGGGAGGGGCTAAATCAATGAGAGATTGTGAATGGCTAGTATGTTAATAAGGAGGTGTGGTTACTTAACTATAAATGTAGGGGTACTGGGGGCGGGTGGGATACGGGGGCAGGGTGGGGCGCGGAGCCCCAATGAAGGAAGCAGAGCGAGCGATAATCCTGATTCCCAGGTTTTCTTTTAATTTAGGTGTTAAACCAGGTAAGAAAAGAAAAAACAAGCTAATGGTAATGCACTGATTTGCCCCTTAGACTGACACAGTAAAACTATGGTAGAATGGTGCTAGTAAGCACGCTATGCTACAGGTATTTAAGCTATTAGACTGTTGTTTGTGTAACAGGGTGCTTACTAATTTACTGCCAGATTTCCTTAGCCCAGTGCTAGCGTTGAGACTGTAGATGCAGAATATACAATATACGGTCTTTAAAACGCAACTTAAGGTCGCGTACCTTGTTTAAAGTGTTACTTTGTACTTAGCAAGTAACTGAGAGTGATGAGGACTTTTCCCGTCACTTTCCTGTGTAGGTAGATGCAGTTTATGTTTGCCGATTTCAAGGGCGGATACTGCAGTTAGGTAGAGACCCACAGTAGGGAGGGATAAATACCGAGTGCAGCGTCTGTGGGAGAGAGATTAGAAAGGCAATATAACGAAGTTGTTAAAACTTTACAGATAATGAAACAAGTGAGCATGTATAGTATCAGATTACTTTTCACTACAATGTAAGTTCTCTACAATGCAACTTAGTTACAAAAGCTGCTACGTTGAGCAAATATTAAATTTAGATAAAAGTCAACAACAGTAGAATGTTACAGAGTAATACAACATTAAATATGCTGTTGAAAAGGCTGTACATACCCACGTTAGCAACTGGGGTCAGGAGACACAGCAGTATATGGCAAAATGGCGCCAAGAAACGGGTTATAAATAACCTTGCATTAGCCAATAATAGTGGGAGGGGATAATCCTGATTCCCAGGTTTTCTTTTAATTTAGGTGTTAAACCAGGTAAGAAAAAGAAAAAACAAGCTAATGGTAATGCACTGATTTGCCCCTTAGACTGACACAGTAAAACTATGGTAGAATGGTGCTAGTAAGCACGCTATGCTACAGGTATTTAAGCTATTAGACTGTTGTTTGTGTAACAGGGTGCTTACTAATTTACTGCCAGATTTCCTTAGCCCAGTGCTAGCATTGAGACTGTAGATGCAGAATATACAATATACGGTCTTTAAAACGCAACTTAAGGTCGCATACCTTGTTTAAAGTGTTACTTTGTACTTAGCAAGTAACTGAGAGTGATGAGGACTTTTCCCGTCACTTTCCTGTGTAGGTAGATGCAGTTTATGTTTGCCGATTTCAAGGGCGGGATACTGCAGTTAGGTAGAGACCCACAGTAGGGAGGGATAAATACCGAGTGCAGCGTCTGTGGGAGAGAGATTAGAAAGGCAATATAACGAAGTTGTTAAAACTTTACAGATAATGAAACAAGTGAGCATGTATAGTATCAGATTACTTTTCACTACAATGTAAGTTCTCTACAATGCAACTTAGTTACAAAAGCTGCTACGTTGAGCAAATATTAAATTTAGATAAAAGTCAACAACAGTAGAATGTTACAGAGTAATACAACATTAAATATGCTGTTGAAAAGGCTGTACATACCCACGTTAGCAACTGGGGTCAGGAGACACAGCAGTATATGGAAAAATGGCGCCAAGAAACGGGTTATAAATAACCTTGCATTAGCCAATAATAGTGGGAGGGGATAATCCTGATTCCCAGGTTTTCTTTTAATTTAGGTGTTAAACCAGGTAAGAAAAAGAAAACAAGCTAATGGTAATGCACTGATTTGCCCTTAGACTGACACAGTAAAACTATGGTAGAATGGTGCTAGTAAGCACGCTATGCTACAGGTATTTAAGCTATTAGACTGTTGTTTGTGTAACAGGGTGCTTACTAATTTACTGCCAGATTTCCTTAGCCCAGTGCTAGCGTTGAGACTGTAGATGCAGAATATACAATATACGGTCTTTAAAACGCAACTTAAGGTCGCGTACCTTGTTTAAAGTGTTACTTTGTACTTAGCAAGTAACTGAGAGTGATGAGGACTTTTCCCGTCACTTTCCTGTGTAGGTAGATGCAGTTTATGTTTGCCGATTTCAAGGGCGGATACTGCAGTTAGGTAGAGACCCACAGTAGGGAGGGATAAATACCGAGTGCAGCGTCTGTGGGAGAGAGATTAGAAAGGCAATATAACGAAGTTGTTAAAACTTTACAGATAATGAAACAAGTGAGCATGTATAGTATCAGATTACTTTTCACTACAATGTAAGTTCTCTACAATGCAACTTAGTTACAAAAGCTGCTACGTTGAGCAAATATTAAATTTAGATAAAAGTCAACAACAGTAGAATGTTACAGAGTAATACAACATTAAATATGCTGTTGAAAAGGCTGTACATACCCACGTTAGCAACTGGGGTCAGGAGACACAGCAGTATATGGCAAAATGGCGCCAAGCGGGTTATAAATAACCTTGCATTAGCCAATAATAGTGGGAGGGGATAATCCTGATTCCCAGGTTTTCTTTTAATTTAGGTGTTAAACCAGGTAAGAAAAAGAAAAACAAGCTAATGGTAATGCACTGATTTGCCCTTAGACTGACACAGTAAAACTATGGTAGAATGGTGCTAGTAAGCACGCTATGCTACAGGTATTTAAGCTATTAGACTGTTGTTTGTGTAACAGGGTGCTTACTAATTTACTGCCAGATTTCCTTAGCCCAGTGCTAGCATTGAGACTGTAGATGCAGAATATACAATATACGGTCTTTAAAACGCAACTTAAGGTCGCATACCTTGTTTAAAGTGTTACTTTGTACTTAGCAAGTAACTGAGAGTGATGAGGACTTTTCCCGTCACTTTCCTGTGTAGGTAGATGCAGTTTATGTTTGCCGATTTCAAGGGGGATACTGCAGTTAGGTAGAGACCCACAGTAGGGAGGGATAAATACCGAGTGCAGCGTCTGTGGAGAGAGATTAGAAAGGCAATATAACGAAGCTGTTAAAACTTTACAGTTAATGAAACAAGTGAGCATGTATAGTATCAGATTACTTTTCACTACAATGTAAGTTCTCTACAATGCAACTTAGTTACAAAAGCTGCTACGTTGAGCAAATATTAAATTTAGATAAAAGTCAACAACAGTAGAATGTTACAGAGTAATACAACATTAAATATGCTGTTGAAAAGGCTGTACATACCCACGTTAGCAACTGGGGTCAGGAGACACAGCAGTATATGGAAAAATGGCGCCAAGAAGCGGGTTATAAATAACCTTGCATTAGCCAATAATAGTGGGAGGGGATAATCCTGATTCCCAGGTTTTCTTTTAATTTAGGTGTTAAACCAGGTAAGAAAAAGAAAAAAACAAGCTAATGGTAATGCACTGATTTGCCCCTTAGACTGACACAGTAAAACTATGGTAGAATGGTGCTAGTAAGCACGCTATGCTACAGGTATTTAAGCTATTAGACTGTTGTTTGTGTAACAGGGTGCTTACTAATTTACTGCCAGATTTCCTTAGCCCAGTGCTAGCGTTGAGACTGTAGATGCAGAATATACAATATACGGTCTTTAAAACGCAACTTAAGGTCGCACCTTGTTTAAAGTGTTACTTTGTACTTAGCAAGTAACTGAGAGTGATGAGGACTTTTCCGTCACTTTCCTGTGTAGGTAGATGCAGTTTATGTTTGCCGATTTCAAGGCGGGATACTGCAGTTAGGTAGAGACCCACAGTAGGGAGGGATAAATACCGAGTGCAGCGTCTTGTTTAAAGTGTTACTTTGTACTTAGCAAGTAACTGAGAGTGATGAGGACTTTTCCCGTCACTTTCCTGTGTAGGTAGATGCAGTTTATGTCTGTCGATTTCAAGGCGGGATACTGCAGTTAGGTAGAGACCCACAGTAGGGAGGGATAAATACCGAGTGCAGCGTCTTGTTTAAAGTGTTACTTTGTACTTAGCAAGTAACTGAGAGTGATGAGGACTTTTCCGTCACTTTCCTGTGTAGGTAGATGCAGTTTATGTTTGCCGATTTCAAGGCGGGATACTGCAGTTAGGTAGAGACCCACAGTAGGGAGGGATAAATACCGAGTGCAGCGTCTTGTTTAAAGTGTTACTTTGTACTTAGCAAGTAACTGAGAGTGATGAGGACTTTTCCGTCACTTTCCTGTGTAGGTAGATGCAGTTTATGTTTGTCGATTTCAAGGATACTGCAGTTAGGTAGAGACCCACAGTAGGGAGGGATAAATACCGAGTGCAGCGTCTTGTTTAAAGTGTTACTTTGTACTTAGCAAGTAACTGAGAGTGATGAGGACTTTTCCGTCACTTTCCTGTGTAGGTAGATGCAGTTTATGTTTGCCGATTTCAAGGCGGGATACTGCAGTTAGGTAGAGACCCACAGTAGGGAGGGATAAATACAGTGCAGCGTCTTGTTTAAAGTGTTACTTTGTACTTAGCAAGTAACTGAGAGTGATGAGGACTTTTCCGTCACTTTCCTGTGTAGGTAGATGCAGTTTATGTTTGCGATTTCAAGGCGGGATACTGCAGTTAGGTAGAGACCCACAGGGAGGGATAAATACCGAGTGCAGCGTCTTGTTTAAAGTGTTACTTTGTACTTAGCAAGTAACTGAGAGTGATGAGGACTTTTCCCGTCACTTTCCTGTGTAGGTAGATGCAGTTTATGTTTGCCGATTTCAAGGCGGGATACTGCAGTTAGGTAGAGACCCACAGTAGGGAGGGATAAATACGAGTGCAGCGTCTTGTTTAAAGTGTTACTTTGTACTTAGCAAGTAACTGAGAGTGATGAGGACTTTTCCCGTCACTTTCCTGTGTAGGTAGATGCAGTTTATGTTTGCCGATTTCAAGGGCGGGATACTGCAGTTAGGTAGAGACCCACAGTAGGGAGGGATAAATACCGAGTGCAGCGTCTTGTTTAAAGTGTTACTTTGTACTTAGCAAGTAACTGAGAGTGATGAGGACTTTACCGTCACTTTCCTGTGTAGGTAGATGCAGTTTATGTTTGCCGATTTCAAGGGCGGGATACTGCAGTTAGGTAGAGACCCACAGTAGGGAGGGATAAATACCGAGTGCAGCGTCTTGTTTAAAGTGTTACTTTGTACTTAGCAAGTAACTGAGAGTGATGAGGACTTTTCCCGTCACTTTCCTGTGTAGGTAGATGCAGTTTATGTTTGCCGATTTCAAGGGCGGGATACTGCAGTTAGGTAGAGACCCACAGTAGGGAGGGATAAATACCGAGTGCAGCGTCTTGTTTAAAGTGTTACTTTGTACTTAGCAAGTAACTGAGAGTGATGAGGACTTTTCCCGTCACTTTCCTGTGTAGGTAGATGCAGTTTATGTTTGCCGATTTCAAGGCGGGATACTGCAGTTAGGTAGAGACCCACAGTAGGGAGGGATAAATACGAGTGCAGCGTCTTGTTTAAAGTGTTACTTTGTACTTAGCAAGTAACTGAGAGTGATGAGGACTTTTCCCGTCACTTTCCTGTGTAGGTAGATGCAGTTTATGTTTGCCGATTTCAAGGGCGGGATACTGCAGTTAGGTAGAGACCCACAGTAGGGAGGGATAAATACCGAGTGCAGCGTCTTGTTTAAAGTGTTACTTTGTACTTAGCAAGTAACTGAGAGTGATGAGGACTTTTCCCGTCACTTTCCTGTGTAGGTAGATGCAGTTTATGTTTGCCGATTTCAAGGCGGATACTGCAGTTAGGTAGAGACCTACAGTAGGGAGGGATAAATACCGAGTGCAGCGTCTTGTTTAAAGTGTTACTTTGTAGCAAGTAACTGAGAGTGATGAGGACTTTTCCGTCACTTTCCTGTGTAGGTAGATGCAGTTTATGTTTGCCGATTTCAAGGGCGGATACTGCAGTTAGGTAGAGACCCACAGTAGGGAGGGATAAATACCGAGTGCAGCGTCTTGTTTAAAGTGTTACTTTGTACTTAGCAAGTAACTGAGAGTGATGAGGACTTTTCCGTCACTTTCCTGTGTGTAGATGCAGTTTATGTTTGCCGATTTCAAGGGCGGGATACTGCAGTTAGGTAGAGACCCACAGTAGGGAGGGATAAATACCGAGTGCAGCGTCTTGTTTAAAGTGTTACTTTGTACTTAGCAAGTAACTGAGAGTGATGAGGACTTTTCCCGTCACTTTCCTGTGTAGGTAGATGCAGTTTATGTTTGCCGATTTCAAGGGCGGGATACTGCAGTTAGGTAGAGACCCACAGTAGGGAGGAAATACCAGTGCAGCGTCTTGTTTAAAGTGTTACTTTGTACTTAGCAAGTAACTCAGAGTGATGAGGACTTTTCCCGTCACTTTCCTGTGTAGGTAGATGCAGTTTATGTTTGCCGATTTCAAGGGCGGGATACTGCAGTTAGGTAGAGACCCACAGTAGGGAGGGATAAATACCGAGTGCAGCGTCCACGTTAGCAACTGGGGTCAGGAGACACAGCAGTATATATATATATATATATATGTTTGTGTGTGTGTGTGTATCTAATCTATATATACATATACATGCCATCCAGAACTCACTACACATTCAGTAGCATCAGACCTACTCACCACCTTCCATAGACTAGCTGAAGCCGCAGCCAAAGCCAAGCACCTCCTGAATGGTCTCCTCACCAATAGCCAGGGCAGTGTAACCCCTGCTCAGCCACATCCAGCAAACAGCATTGAGCATCCACAGACACCACCTCCAGACTACAAACACGACCTGTGCAAACGATTTCTCACAGATGACACCTCCAATCCTCTTTTTGGGAACCTGGCCAGGCCACCCACTGATCACCCAAGGGCGAAAACGTCACTTATGTTGTTTGCTCATTTACAAGATGGAAAGGCTACTGATGTCCTCCCAGAACATTGAGTACGATATCTTCTATTTATCCCTGTGTACACACAGCAACATAGTCCCCCTAGGACTCAGGTGCTAAAAATTTCCTAATGGCACCATCTGGAACTCTCCAATTTTCCATGAGCTCACCAGGATCTACAACAACACCGGGCTGCAAGTACTACAGGTCCTGATTAGGCACAACAAGGACAAACTTTCCAAACTGAAGAAGGACATTGTATGACTATAAGCTACTATCCTGGGCCATCCTTCATTTCTTGATCATAAACCCCTGTCAGACAGCCTAACAGCCAAAATCAGTAGGCATGTGACCAGCCTTGTTCATCGTAAGAGCAACCAACTTTCCAGGGATCTGGCCCAATATCGGGACCAACAAGCCTATGTTCTTCAGGACCAAAGCACACAAAGTTACAATGGCTAGGGTCATACCTGCCTGGGTCACATGATCCAAGAGCTCTTCCATGTCTCTTTTCATGTAGTCCAGGGAGGTACGTCTCAAGTCATTCACTCCAGCATGGACAATGACAGTCGTATTTGTACTTGTAGAGTGACTTGAGTGCATGCGTTATGTGGCGGATCCTGGCACCTGACAGGTAGCTGACTGTAATTTTCTCCTTGTTCAGCCTGGTGAGTGGGACATCAGTCACTATAGAGTCACCTATGACTAAAGTGTTGGGTACATTGTCTTGTCTTAGGGGCTGTTGTTGGGTGGCACACTGGTGGTGTGAGTTATGTGTCCCTTTGGTTGTGACCGGTGTTAGTTTGCTTTTCAGCTTCGGAGGTCCTTGTTGCTTGGGCAGGTTAATGTTAAGGGCCTCTGCAGACGGGATCCGGAAGTTCGACTGCAGAATCCTACACTAAGGCACTGTACAAGCACATCCACTTGTGCATGAATCGTGCCATCCCAAATAGAACCAAGATGCTCTTCTCCAAAAAAAGGAAGCCAATTAGGTGGTCCCCTGCTATAAACAAACTATACAACAGAAGGAAGAAACTGTTGCAGTAAAGAGGAAAATCCCAGGATGCAAAAAACTCCCTCACCAGCCTCAGTAAGAAGCTGAGATCACTCATAAAATCCTCAAAAGCTAGTTACGAAAATAAAATTGCCAAAGATTCCAAAGACAACCACAAGGCATTCTATAGTTATGTCAAGAATCTAAATGGCAATGCTCAGATCTGCTCTGAGCTACAACAGAATGACATTAAATATACTGATCCCAAGAATATTGCCAATATCCTGGCAGATCGATTTATTGCCAACTTCACCCCCCTCTCACCCCCTAAAGGGCCCATCTCAATACCAAAAGATTGCAAAATTCCGATAATCACGGCCACGCAGGTAGAAACCGCACTCTCCAAAGCTAAGAATGCATCATCCATGGGACCAGATGACATCCCTGGATGGTGTACTACATGAATTACAAAATGAACTGGCACCTCACCTAAGTGTCACGTTTAATCATAGCCTCACCTCAGGCTTTGTGCCCACTGAGTGGCGTACAGCTACAATTATCCTGCTCCACAAGGGAAGATCTGCCTTGGATCCTGGGAACTACCGTCCCATCAGTCTGACAAGCCTGATCTGCAAGGGCATGGAACGCATCATCATGGAACTTATAAACAAAGACATTGGCAACCTTCAAACACTGGACCCCACCCAGTTTGGGTTTGTGAAGGGCCGATCTTGTCTCCTGAATCTGATTGACTTCTTCGAATCAGCCTCCAGAGCTGTGGACAAAGGTAAGGCAGTCCACACAGCCTATCTGGACCTTGCCAAGGCTTTCGACACCATCCCCCACTCTGGAATCATAGATAAACTTACTAAGCTGGGCATAAATCCCTAAGTCACTCGATGGGTTGCCAACTGGCTTACTGACAGAACCCAGACTGTAAAAGTAGCCGACTCCGAAACCAGACACGTGACAAGTGGAGTACCTCAGGGTTCAGTCCTGGGACCACTTTTGCTTGTCATCTACTTCTCTGAAGTACAGGCCAACACTAAGGGACTCTAGCTAACAAAGTTTGCAGATGACTGCAAACTAGGAGCCATTATTGAATCCCCAAATGATGTGGAGATTCTGCAAAAGGGCCTTACAGAAACAGATGCCTGGTGCCAGAGCCATGGGCTCAAGCTTAATGCCTAGAAATGTATAGTTATCCCCTCTGGAAAAAAACATGTACCCATGAATTACCACATAGGTGGCAGGACACTAAACGTCGAAAGTGTGATGAGAGACTTAGGGACACTGGTGGACAGTGGTCTCACTTTCGATAACCACATCACCACAACAGTCCGGAAATCCTTCTATGTGGCACACCTCACCACTAAGGGCTTTTCATCCAGAAAAAAGGAGGTTCATTGTCCAACTGTACTCATCCCTCATTAAACCCATTATAGAGTATAATGCCCCGTTTGGTATGTACCTCACAAGACATCTGCAACAGCTGGAAAGGCCACAGAAATACCTCACTAAAGGAATCACAGGCCTAAAGTGGATGCCGTATGCTGACCGTCTAAAAAAAAACTCCAGCTATACTCTGTGGCATATCGTCTACTCAGAGGCGATCTCTGCTTAACATATAAGGCCATGTCAAACCCTGAGCTGTTGGACATGCTCCACTAAATCCCAATCCCTCGGAGCCACATGCTCCAGGGATCTAAACCTTGTCATCACAATGAACAAAACATGCTGGAGGGTTAGGTTCCTGACCCAGAGACTCCCCATACTCTGGAATAGACTGCCCATACATGTCAAGCAGAGTGCCTCATTGGCCCTCTTCAAAAGGAACCTTGATGATTGGATGGGAGATAGGAAATTCACCCCGGGGATCATGTCAGTCGCCCTGCTAGACAGGGGTCCAAAGAAATAAATATTGTGGGAAGAAATATCCAGGGAATTGTTATGGCTAGGCTTGCATAGGCCGTAGGGCCAATAGCCTAGTACCAACCTATGAACCTATGGATGGAAACCAGCATCCTTAGGACCCTGGTCTATACCTCTGGATTACATTGGTGACTGCCTTCCCCCCCAGAACCCGTCTACACAACCATCGCCTATTCCCAAGGAACACGTACCTACCTTCACCTCTGAACCATACCTCTCTACCTGGAAACATCAAAAATCTGGACAAGGGGGATTCAAAGATGGCTGCCATTCTGTAAACACTGCTGACCTGCAGCTCCTCAATAAACCTGAGAAAAATCTGTAACCTCGGTCGATACCAAACGGTTTGAACATCAAATTAAAGTCAAAAAAGATGCATCTACACTTAATTAATCTATAACCAGGAAAAAAAGTCTTTATCTATCAGGATTCCAAGTGATTAGCTAGCTCTGAAGAGAGAAATAAACAAAGGACTGTCTGCATTCTTCATTTTACCTGTCAGCTTGAGGAAAGGAATATGTCACAAGAAGGAAAAAGCATGGAAACTACTACTACCAAAACAAAGCTGTCGGAATTACAGTCACCAGTAAGGGATGGGAGTGCGAAAAAACAAAGAATTACTAGACAGCAGGAACAACAGAAACCAGAGACTAGATCTAAAACTGATCAGCCACTGAACATAGACGATATAAAACATGCTTTATTGCCTATACAAGAAGCTTTAAAGGACCTGACTACTCAAATACAAACTTTTGGAGTTTTATGTAATCAGTTGCTGCAGAGAATGGACAAAACAGAGGCTAGAATTTCAGAAACCGAGGACAAAATAGACTTGCTGGAGAAGAAAACAAAGGTACATGATGTGGAGTTACAAGCCATGCAAAGCAAACTTATTGATTTAGAAGCGAGGTCTAGAAGAAATAATATTATTATTAGAGGGATCCCTGAAACCATTCAGTATGCAGAGCTAATATCAACTATAACACAAATACTTGAAGCTTTGTTAAATGATGCTGATGGAGTGAAACAAATTGTTATCGAAAGGGCACACAGAGCACTGAGAGAGGTACAAGCTTCTAATATGCCTAGACCTGTATATGCTAAGATATTGAACTTTCAAGATGTTAGCAAAATACTTTTTACTGCAAAAAAGAATGGTGGCTTTGTTATGTGGAAAAATAGTAAAATATCTCTGGCTCAGGATTTACCACTGCAAGTAAGGCAAGCTAGGCAGTCTTTATCTGCATACTGTAAATTTCTGATTGATAAGCAAATTAAATTCCAGATGAAATATCCTAATGTGCTTACATTTATGGTGGATGGGATTAAATATTCTGTTTCTACTAAAAACAAGGCAAAAGGAGTTCTGAAGGTTTTTAAAGATGTCATTCAAGGATGCATCTGCAGTCATCACATATGGGTTGTCCTGCCTCAGGCAGCCCTTCGGTCGGCCGGATTCCAAAGTCTGGGTCCATAAATTCCAGATGAAATATCCTAATGTGCTTACATTTATGGTGGATGGGATTAAATATTCTGTTTCTACTAAAAACAAGGCAAAAGGAGTTCTGAAGGTTTTTAAAGATGTCATTCAAGGATGCATCTGCAGTCATCACATATGGGTTGTCCTGCCTCAGGCAGCCCTTCGGTCGGCCGGATTCCAAAGTCTGGGTCCGGCGTCGGCTGATGTCGCCCTTTCCCCGACGTCACAATGCCTGGGGTATAAAAGCGTCAGCCGACGCCATCTTCCTCAGTCTTTCTTGCCGCGTGGTGCCCGAAGCAGAAGCAGTTCGCAAGTGCTGGTCGGCCAGCTCCTGTAAATTCGCTGTCCAAAGACTTCAAAAGCTAAGTACCCCGTTGGGGACTCTTTCTTGCCTCAGCCGATGTCAGAAAAAGTTAATAATTGTTTAACTTGTGGGAAACAAATACCTCATAAGGATTTCCACTCTTATTGTCTTCCCTGCTTAGGCCCAGACCATGACGTCTCGGCCTGTTCAGCCTGCACTTCCTTCAACCGACGCACTCTTAGACGTCGGTCGGAGTTCGCAGAAGAGTTTTTTGGGAATAGTTTTGCTTACAAAATGCCGTCAGAAACCCCAACATCACATTTAATTAAGAAACGGAAAGACAAGGACCGACACACGCGGGCCGCGGTTTCGGCTGAAACCGCGGCTAGGTCTAACGCGAGTGTCTCGGTCTCGGCTGATACCGAGTCCTTGGAACTTCCGAACCCTGAAATAATACAACCGACAGCCTCGGCCCCGGAGGCTCCTACCGAGTCGGTTACAGAATTGCCTTCCGAAACTGGTGCATTGGAATCTTCCAACACCATACCTTTAGACAAAGCTACACCAGCACGTGGTGCAGCCAGGCCTCCTGCATCCATGTCTATTAAGGCCTTCACCAGGGCTAAAGCTGCAAACACACTAAAGCCATGCCTCCCAGAGTTATTCCTCAGGGACCTTCTTCTAGTTCACAGATTCTAACTTTAGCAGAGGACTTTATCTCCTTAATTAGGGGCTCTCAGCCTCATCCGGACAGGAGCTCCCAACCCCCTCTAGACAAAAGGCCCAGGATGGATCCCCCTGATCCCCTTTCCTCAGAGGAGGCCTCTGTTGGCTCGGATCACTCAGACTACCAGGAGGAGGCTTATTCGCCTCTGAGGATTCGGATGCAGAGGAATCTATTCCCTCAGCCTCCCCTCCTGAAGAGCTTTCCTTTGGGGAGACCCTTCACACTATGAGGGAGCATTTCAAATGGCAGGGCCAGGAATATTCTGATTCCAGGAAAAGACTGAGAACTTTTCTTCATTTACCTCAGCATAGACCTTTGGCTATTCCTCCTGTTTTAAATGTGATTGATGATGTATATTCTGACTCTAGTATGACCCCTGACACTCTGCCTCCGGCCCCTGTTAAGCCTGATAGGTATTACAGGGTCCCGGACACATAATTTTCTTTATAAGGCCCACTCTGCTAACCCTGAAACTATTTCACAGGGCCCTAAAGGGGTTGCAGCGGTTACTACTAAGAACCCACTCCCCTCTGCAAAGGAGTCCAGAGCATTAGAGAGATGGGGTAAAAAAATGTATACTTCTGCCACTCTTGCTATGAGGGCATTAAATTGTCAATTTCACATGATACAGTATCAAGAGTATTTGTTAGAAGAAATGCATAAGAAATTGTCTTCTTCTGAACCCCTTGACCGTAAATCCCTTCAGGATCTGGTACATAACTCCCAGCAGGTTAGCAACCACTTCTTGCAGTGTGGTTATGATGCATTGGAAGCTTCATGTAGGTCAGCAATGACAGGTGTTGTCATACGCAGGCATGCTTGGCTGAAGGAACAATCTCTGCCAGAACATGTTAAAGCTAAGCTTTTGGATGCTCCACTGGAAAAGCAAAGGTTATTTGGTTCCACTGCTCAAGACGTCCTAAAGAAATTTGAGGAAAAGGCAAAATCTGTACAAACAGTTAAGGATTTTCTTCAAGTCCAACCGCCTAGATTCAGCAGAAACTGGCCTTCCAAGAATTGGTCCTTTCCGGACACAGAAAGATTTCAAAGGAGCAGGAACAGGTGTGCCAGAGGTAGAGGGCAAGCTAGGGGCTCCTACAGAGGCCGTCAATGGCAACCTCCAATCCAGACAGGCAGTTCAGGACCTGCAACTGTTGCACAGGGACAAACTCAATGACTTTGCTTTGACTCCGCCAACCAGGGCTCAATTAGAAGCACCTTTGGGCGGAAAGCTTTCTTTATTCTCAAGAAATTGGCACAACATTACAAGAGACAAATGGACACTCCAAATAATAGACAACGGATACAGGTTCTATTTCCACACATTGCCAAAAAGAAAAGGCATGCCAGGTCTGCCAACAAATCAAAGGATAGAGGCTTTGAAACAAATCTCAAACTTACTACAAATGAAAGCCATAGAAAAAGTTCCTATTTCAGAACAAGGCCAAGGATTTTACTCCAGGCTATTCCTTGTTCCAAGAAAAGAGCATCAATGGAGACCAATTCTCGACTTGTCCGTACTGAATACTTATCTCATTGTGCCAAAATTCAAAATGCTGACTCTACAGCAACTCCTTCCCATGCTGGACAAGGGGTCTTGGCTGGTTACTCTAGACCTCAAGGAGGCATACCTGCATGTCCCTATCAGACAAAGTTGCAGAAGATACCTCAGATTTCTTGCAGGGTCAGAGCATTATCAATTCTCAGCATTGCCCTTTGGCTTATCTACTGCGCCCAGAGTATTCACGAAATGCCTGGCATCAGTAATAGCACACTGCAGACTCCAGGGGATTCAAATCTACCCATATCTGGATGACTGCCTTATACAAGCGGACAACCAACAAACTTTGATAAAGGACTTAAATTATGCCATCAATCTTCTACAGGCCTTGGGATATACAGTCAACATGCACAAATCAAGACTTGTTCCACCCCAAAGAATAACCTTTCTGGGTGCGGATCTAGATACAACCACTCAAATGGCTTATCTCACAGAAGAAAAACAAAGTCAACTACCGGATTACTTCAAGAATCTGACAAGACAAACTCAGCTGACTGCAAGGAAAATCCTGCAGGCCCTGGGTTACATGGCATCCTGTATTCTTTTGATTCCACAAGCAAGACTACATATGAGAAAGCTACAGTGGTACCTAAGGAGTTTATGGACTCAGCACAGTCACAGTTTGGAAACTTTAATCCCACTCATTCCATGCCTTCACAAGGAATTTCTGTGGTGGGCTCAGGCCAGCCAGTCCAACAGAGGTTGCCCTTCACAAAGCCAAAAACCTCCCAAACTATTACAACAGACGCTTCAGACCTAGGTTGGGGAGCACACATGGAGGGCAGAGGTATCCAAGGACAGTGGTCACGAAAGGAGCTATGCATGCACATAAATCAAAAAGAAATGCTAGCAGTGATACATGCAATCGAGGCCTTCAAACTCTTTCTGCAACAAGGCCATCTACTAATAAGGACAGACAACACCACAGTTATGTGGTACATAAACAAGCAAGGAGGTACCCATTCTTACCCTTTGTGCAGACTGGCAATGAATCTGTGGGATCTTTCCTTGAAACTCAATATACAGCTAGAAGCTCAGTTTGTGCCAGGGAAGGACAGTACACTGGCGGACAGCTTAAGCAGAAATATCATGGATGCACACGAATGGATGCTGCACCCAGACATTTTCCAACAGATAACACAATCTTGGGGGAGCCCGGACATAGATCTATTTGCATCCCCCCACAATCATCAACTGAAGAAATTCTGCTCAAGGACATACCACCCACAAGCATGGAAAGTGGACGCCCTCTCTTTCATCCGGAGAAATTTGACAGTGTATGCATTTCCTCCTATTCCATTAATGACCAAGGTGTTACTGAAGATCAGGGCAGAGCAGCCAAAAGTGATCCTGAAAGCTCCGGACTGGCCAAGACAGCACTGGTACCCACTGCTAAGGAGCATGTCACGTACGAAGCCATGGCCCCTACCTCTATGGCCACTTCTACTGACACAGCACAGATACAAAACTCTACATTCCAACCTGAAAACATTGCAACTAACAGCGTGGAGAATACCTTGACTCCTCCTCAGGATAAGCTATCCCAGAGAGTGAAGAATATTATTCTGGAAGCTCGCCGCCCTTCCACAAGGAAGGCATATTCAGCAAAATGGAAAAGATTTCTCATCTGGAACACCACAAAGGGCCTAGATGCGACAATGATGAACATGGCACATATCCTGGAATATTTGGCAGAAATGTTCCACAATGGACTGTCTTACTCTTTTATTAAGATTCATGCTTCAGCAATTTCAGCAAAGTACAATACTGATCCTCCTGTCTTTTCTCATCCTCTCCTAAGACAGTTTCTAAGAGGAATCAAAAACATCAAACCTCCTAGGAAACCACCTCTACCTGCTTGGGACCTTAACTACGTGTTGGAAAAACTAACACTGCCTCCATTTGAATCAGCAGCATCTGCAGATCTACAGTACCTTTCATGGAAGACTGCTTTCCTTCTGGCAATAACCTCAGCAAGAAGGGTTTCGGAATTGCAGGCCCTGATGGCAGTTCAGCCATTTATTATTTTTCACCAGGACAGAGTTTCATTAAGAACTAATCCTACTTTTATGCCAAAGGTGGTATCCAGGGTTTCATTGAATCAAACCATTCACTTGCCTACCTTCTTCCCAAATCCACAAAACAAAGGGGAGAAACTGCTGCACACCCTGGACATTCACAGACATTTGCGCTACTACTTGGACAGAACTAAAGGTTTCAGAAAAACTGACCAGCTGCTGGTAGCATATGCTGCTGGTACCCAAGGAAAAGCAATTTCCAAACAGGCAATTTCAAAATGGATAGGAAATTGCATCCGCTTTTGTTACTCATTTCATGGAAAGACTGTACCAGCTAACACTAGACCTCATTCTATGAGAGCCACAGCCACCTCCACAGCCTTCTTAAGAGGGGTGGCTACAAAAGACATTTTAGAAGCTGCCACATGGAGCTCCGTGAATACATTTGCCAAGCATTACAATTTACCTTTATATTCCAGATCCAGAGCAGGCTTTGCTACGGCTGTCCTGCCTGGTATCTTAGCTACACCATCCTTTTCCTAGTTCCTCCACCCCCAGATTGGCTATGGTATTCTACCCATATGTGATGACTGCAGATGCATCCTTGAAGGACATAGTACAGTTTTGTAACTACCATAAATGTAGATGTCCGATAGGTATGCATCTGCAGTCAGGTTTACCTTCCCTCCTTCCCCTCTGTGGTATTCCTAGGGTGCTTACCTCTCTATTAGCTAGCTGGGGGATTTATTATGGTGTATTTGTTTATATATATATATATATATATATATATATATATATATATATATATATATATATTTTTTTTTTTTGCAAATGTTTGGATTTTTTATTGCATTTTTCCAAATTGAGCCTTCTGAGAGGGCACCTGGCATCTGGGGGCAAGAAAAACTGAGGAAGATGGCGTCGGCTGATGCTTTTATACCCCAGGCATTGTGACGGTGAAAGGGCGACATCAGCCGACGCCGGACCCAGACTTTGGAATCCGGCCGACCGAAGGGCTGCCTGAGGCAGGACAACCCATATGTGATGATTGCAGATGCATACCTATCGGACATCTACATTTATGGTAGGTACAAAACTGTACTTTTTACCTGCATCAGAGGGCTGAAAGAAACTTCCGTTGAGACTGGCATGCTCCTGAGGTCAGATCCAGTATCTACTATACTTCGAGGCTTAGGTAATCCTTTGTTCCCTACTTAAGTCATTTAGGCCTCTGTAAAAGCAATAAAACTGTTTGTTTGTGATAATCCGAGGGTCTGCTGGCCGTTTTCCGAACTTTTATGACCTCTACGAACTTTTTTCGTCGAGTGGTAAACAGGAAATCTCTTGAATGTGGCCTAGAGTGTGGATTTCGATGTAACACTTCCTGTGGTCCGGCTGCAAAAGTGGTCCCCCGTCGCGAGTGTTACTGATGGTTTCCTGGTTTGAAAAGCTGAAAAGAGCTGACATAATGTGTTAATGGTTTTTTTAACAAGTAAATAACATTAGAATATGTACGTGAAGCATATAATAACATCTGTTTTTCCTGTGTTTTTTTATTTCCTTATGCTTATAGTGTTGAAACAAATTATATTTTTACAATATCTGCAGTGGGTGCAAGGTATAGTACTATATATATGAATATAAATAGGTAAATAGTGGCTATTGGGTGGTGTTAATCAGACAATTAATGTCAGTATAGTTAGGAAATAAAGCATGCAATTGCAAAACTTTGATAATTGGTAGTTGCAGGCACTGTGTATGGTAAAGAATTATAATGTGGGATGCATTTATTTTTTTCTGTCTGTGTTTTTTTTTTTTTTGTTTTCTTTCTCTCTCTCAATAAAAGTGGTATATAAATAATGATTGTACCAAAAGAGGTATTTGGGGTAGGTATAAGTAGCTAGTTAATATATAAAAAAAATTTCTTTAAATGGTAATAATACCTTACAGTAGAGATTTGCTTAATTAATAGTTGGAACATAAGCTGTAGAGCAATAGCAGTGTTTGTTAGGGAATGTTTAGTTTAGACTTTGTAGTAGCTAAGTTAGAATATATAGGTTGTAAGTTTAGGAAATATTTTAAGTTTTATTACATGAAGCTTTTAAATATGTTTGTGTTTCTAACCTTGTTCATGTTTTTTTTATATACCAGACCTATATAAGTCCTGGTCCAGGGGTAACGTGGGTAGGCACTGGCTGGGGACGGGATGTAGGAAATGCTTCCAGATTATGTTTAGTATGCAGTTAATACATATCCATTGGATAATTTCCCTTTTATACTATTATTGGATAATTAGACCTGTCAATGTGGGAATTAGACTCATGGAACGTTAAAGGGAACTTGAAGAAGAGGAAGCTGTTACTACACATATTGCTACAGGACAAAGCACTGTTTGCATTTTTACAAGAAACACACTTGTTAAATGATCAGTGGGATGATATTAGGAAAAAGAACTGGATTAGAGCGGTAGTGGCATCAGAAGGTAAGACAAACAGTGCTGGAGTAGCTATAATTATTAAAACTCAATACAAAGACAAGATTTTAGACTCTAAAGTGGATCAAAATGGGCGATGGTGTTATGTTATTTTATTGGATGATGCGTTTGATAAACCTCTTTTACTTTTGAATATATATGCAACATGTAATGACCAACAAAGTTTCATAACATCATTATATCCAATCTTAACACAGTATGATGGTTATTATTTTATTGTGGGTGGGGATTGGAATACCTATCAAAATCCAAAGTTGGATAGGTCTTGTCCGCAAAGAGCATTTAATAAGCAGGCCGGGATAGCATAAAATGACTTCAAGGAAGATTTTCAATTACATGACCCCTTTTGTTATGCACATAATATTAATAATGCAATTAAGTATACCTTATATTCACCATGCCACAAAATGTGGTCTAGGATAGATTTTTTCTTGATATCCAAAGCATTAATTAATTTGGAACCAGTAGTGGTTATACATACTCAATATCTATCGGGTCACTCAAAAATTTCGTTAAGGTTTTCTAAAGATTTAAAAGATACAAGAATGCATAGAGGTTATAATTGGTCACTTAATCCAAATCTGTTAAATAAAAAGGATATAATAGATGGAATTGTAAAATATCTGAAAGGTTTAACAGATAGGATGAAGCTTCAGGAACATACTCCTGATATTGAATGGGCAGCAGCTAAATCTCAAATTAGAGGATTTCTTTTGCAAAAAGCCTCATATTATAAGAAAAGGCAAAACAATGATATTCAAAAATTAGAAACAAAAGTGAAGCTACTAGAAAGAACTGATTCAGAATTTTAATGCTCAAACAGAGAAGGAAATGTTGAAATGTCAAAGGGATCTCTTCTTGCTGCATAATAGTAGAGTAACACTTCAGGAGCATAGGTGTTTAGTGAAATATGCCAATAATGTTCAAATACCGTCAAAAGCATTGGCAAGGATTATAAATCAATCGAAAACAACAGTACATATTTCGGAAATACAATGCAATGACACAGTGTATTCTAAAACTGAGGATATTATTGATATTTTCGAAAAAATCTTTACCAAGGTTTATGAGGGTCAAATTGATAGGTCTATACATAAACAGAGTAAAAGATTCTTGCAAAAAATTAATTTTCCAAAATTAGAAGAGAGTCTGCAAGGTGATCTGATTAAACCTATATCTTCAGAGGAAATAGTATATGTAATTCAACATATGAAAGTACATAAGTCACCAGGTCCTGATGGTTTGACAGCTGAATTTTATAAAGAGTTTGCTGATAGTTTTGGTAAAATATTGTCTCATGTATTTAACTACATAATCAGAAATAAAATTAGTGACCCTCACTTTAATGCGTCAAAAACAATCTTTATACATAAAGCTAATTCAGACCCCCAAAGCCCGGATAATTACAGGCCAATAGCATTAATAAATGTGGATATGAAAATTCTCACTACCATTATAGCATGTAGATTAAAAAAGATTATGATCCATTTAATTTCTAAGGAACAGGCTGGATTTATGGCAACTAGACAAACTAGTGGTAACACACTTACACTACATAATATGATGATGTATGCTAAACAAAACAACTCTAATATTTATGCCCTTATAATAGATGCTCAGAAAGCATTTGATAGAGTGGATATAAACTTTTTGTTTGATGTGTTGCCTTATTTCAATATGCCACAGGAATTTATTCAGATACTACAAATATTATATAGTAATCCATATACTACGTTATATATTAATAGGAGTTATTCTAAAAGAATACAGATTAAAAATGATACACAGCAGGGTTGCCCTTTGTCCCCCTTATTGTTTAACCTTTATTTAGAACCTCTATTTTTATATATTAAGCAAAATTTGTATCATAATGCACCAATACTTTATAGGAATAAATTAGTAATGTTGGCATTTGCTGATGATCTTATTATTTATTTTACAACCCCAATTTCTGATAGTGAAAAGATATTAAATGTTATAAACGAATTTTCAGAAGTCTCTAATTACAAAATTAATTTGGAGAAAACTATTATTTTCCCGTTAAGAGCCCCTAAACCTTTTTCATTAATGTCCCTGTTGGGGAAGATATCATGTAAAGAAAATATCAAATATTTGGGTATTAGCTTCTCTACGGATAATAAGGACTTTTATAGTAATAATATTAAACAAGTATGGGAACTAATAGTAGCTGATTGTGGCAGATGGAGGAATTTAAGACTACCAGTATTGGCAAAAGTATCAATAGTGAAAATGAATATATTACCACGAATGTTATATATTTTTAGGTCTGCTCAAGTATCAATTACAAAGACAGTTTTTAAACAAATTCATAAAGATCTAGCTAAATTTATTTGGGAGCCAAAGAAAACTAGAATATCGTATGAGAAATTAATGACCCCAAAGAGTAGAGGAGGACTTGAGTTACCGAATTTTGAAGTATACTATTTAATTGTGAACGCCAACAGGTGTTTAAGAATTGCTAATTATGAGGTAATTAGTACAAAGTGGATACCAACTTGGGTGGTCTTGAATTACAAGCATATTCTAGATCGGAACATTAATCCTAAAGCTTTACCCTTTTTGGATAAAACTAGTTTGATAAAGTATGGGATTATGGACCACTTAAAAACATATGTGTCATCTTTGCAAAATTTATTCCAATCAGTAGACTTGTTGCAGTATATGATGTTTTTTTAGCCTTTCCATAGGAATCCCAATTTTAAACTAAATATTCAGTTGATTGATCTTAGTAAATTCCCATTAATAGTTAATTTGACTCTGATTGATGTTTTTAATAAATTTCATTTATCGGCTTCACAAGTTAGGCAGGAATTGAATCTTCCTAAGAGTTATATGGTTGTCATGAGACAAATCAGAGAACTTGCTCTGAGTCATTTTGAAAACTTTAAACTGGTAGTTGGAATTGTGGATAAATGCTCTGAATTGTGGCAGGCTCTGCAACAGGAGGTCAAATTTATAACAACAACAAATAAATTAATTAAAGATTTAAAATTCCAGGATAAAATTCTGTTGTCAGGGTATTGGGTAAACAAAATGACAGTAGCAGATAACCAGGTATTTAAAGCAATTGATTTAACAATAAAATCGGTCTCTTTTCAAAAGTTGATGTATACGCAGGTGATGATTTGGAGTAATGCTTATTATACTCGTCTTAGGTTACATACATTTAATCCTAGGAATTCTCCAACTTGTCCATATTGCACAAATCAAATGGCGGATCTTCTTCATATGTTCTGGAGCTGCAAGTGTATATATAAACTTTGGAACTCTCTTAGAACACAACTACAAAAGATGGGTTATCAAAGTTCAACGTTATCATGGGAATTTATGATTCTACATGTTCCTCCAAGAGAGCTCTCTAGGTCACAAACTATAATGTGTATGAATATTTTTTTTGCTGATGAAGTTATATATAGCTACAAAGTGGTTAGAACCAGATAAGACATCATGGGATAATTTCAAGCTTGTGGCTATAAAGCATATATTAGCACATAAATTACTCCTGAAGCAAAGTAACAAAAATATTAATAACCCGAAAATATGGGAAAAGTTTTTAACATTATATTAGCATAATACTGTTATTAGGAATATATTAAAGTTTGGATGTATATGTGGAGGAAACAATGTTTTGAAAATATGTATGGACGCAAAGTACTTCTACAAATGTTTTGGCTTTGTTTTTCTTCCCTGGTGTCTTCTTTTTTGGAATAATGACTATTTTTATATGGAAGCATTTCATGTAGATGTTGTATATAGTTCTAATAGTAATAGTAGTGAATTATGTGTGTGATTTTATTGTATTTTGAAAATATATATCAATAAAAATTTATTATGGAAAAAAAAAATCTGGACAAGGTCCATGAAAAATATGTACAAATCTGTATGCTGATTAACATGCAATTTGCATACATAATTACGTAACTCTGCCCCCTCCAATGGAATTGTGGGATTACAACTTTCAAATGCAAACTGAACAGACAACCAGAATATGGCACCAGAGTACCCCTACAGCCATTCCAATGTCCCATTACCTGGCAATTTCACCCCATTTACCATAAACACTAATGTGTGCATACTGCTTTAGTAATACAATGATTATTTGGATTTTTACATTTTACAGCCCAATTCACAAACACCAATAGACACCTGCTAAACAAAACTGTCGCACAATGAAAATAAACTTGGCATTAAAACTTCTCTGCCCTTGAAACCCACATTCATTGAAACAGCATTGAAACCCACACCACATTCAAAGAAAATACATTTGGCCAGTGTTCGATAAAGATTACCTTTGGGCTGTTTTCAAATCATTGGCCCCTTGCACACACAACAAGAACATGCATGTTTTCTTTGATACACATTCCTGACTTTATTAAATTTTATTCCTTGCATAATACAGCACACTTGTTAGAGCACATTTTACATTTATTGTTTGAACATTTTTCCAGTAGGCTGTAGGCAATGAAACAAAATGCATGAACCAATAATGACAAAACTGCCCAATTCAGAACATTTCCATCATAAAAGTCTATTTCCAGTGTTTCCACACCCACACTATAAATAGAATGACAGTAGTGTAAGCCATAGGCATCTTGCACAGCTTTTCACACTTATTTTCAATTTCATTTTTTTTGGGAGGGGTACAAAAGACCAAAAAGTAGGGACACGTTTTAAACATTGCTTGTATAATTTTGGAAAGTTGCTACAATAAAATGTGTTATAACCATGCATATCACTTGTAAATCTCAAACCCAGGACCCTGTAACATACCACTATGCCAAATCAACAGTTTCCTGAAAGACAGGAAGGCTGAAACTTGAATGGCTATCATTTAGTGAATTCAGTTCTCACTTGTCACCATAGTTCTCAACCTCTTAGCACAAAAAACCTGGGCAAAGCCAATAATGTGGGGAATACAGAATTCAGTTATCACAGTTGTCACCATAGCTCTCAACTTCGTAGCACGAAAAAAGGCTGGACAAAGCCAATAATGGGGGAATACATAATTCAATTCTCACTTGTCACCATAGTCATAAATCTGCAGGATTAGAATAAGAAAGCATTTTACTAAAACTATCTGGACTAGAAAATTCACATCTCCACAATGACAACTGATCTGGACGACTGTGTTTACAGTTAACCTATGCAGTTCTTCCTCTTCTTATTCCCACCCCAGCTTTAGTCTTTTAGCTTATTTGTATATTTATTTTTGTACACTCTTGCCAGTTTCTAACTTGCTTCAACTCTAACCACACTGTTTATATCAATATATGCACACACTCACTGAAGCACTCTGACTCATCCTGGCCTTACCAGGCAGCTCTCGGTGTCTCTTGTATAATTCAGACAATGGGTATTGACTTGTGATGTTGTTGTTTTCTGCTGTAATGTTGCATTTCATATTTATGAAATGAATATTGTACTGAGCCACTGTATATGTTCCTAATACTATAGTTTGTAAGCAGCTGTTGTTGGTTTTAGCTGAACAGGGTCCAGTTTGGATCAGACGACAAGGAAATAGTAAATAAAGAAAATGAGCCTTAAGATAATCTGAATTTTTAAACTGATAAAACAATATTAATTTTAGTGACATTACAGATGAAAAACTTGGTATTGTACATTCAAATATATCCCTCAAAGATCCCTTGTTATTTGCAGGAAAAACATATTAGACTATTTTGAACTGTCAAAAGAAATAGTATTAGTAATCTGGTAATACATTTAAAACAAATAACCTCACATAAATTCACACATTATACCAATGGTTCATAGAACTCCCCCACCAATACACACACATATATGACAAAGAGTCATACGGCCTCATAACTCAGTGCTAACTAAAATATTTATTTTTCTTTACACAGTCACAAAAATAGCCCAAAGTAATTCCCCTTGACTACTTTTCTTTCTCTTCAAGTACGGCATATAGGTTCATAGGTTCATACTAGGCTATCTGCCCGAGGGCATTTATAAGCCTAGCCCATAGTTTTGTGGTTTACGCCACCCCTTTAGTTTGGAGAAACTATGCCCATTATTTTGCTGTGCCTCTGTCGAGCAGTGACACTGAGGTAACCCCTGGGGTGTATCTGCGATCTCCCATCCATTGGTCAAGATTCCTCTTGAACAAGGCCAGCGAGGTGCTCTGCCTCACATAAACCGGGATTTTGTTCCACAGCATAGGGAGTCTTTGGATGATGAATCTATCCCTCCAGCACGTCCTATTAATAACAGTGTTGAGGTTTAAGTCTCCCGCCCTTGTGGCTCTGAGGGATCTAGATTTTTTGAGATGAAGCATGTTCATCAAATCTGGGTTTGACATGCCCTTGTATGTCAGGCATAGGTCACCTCTGAGCAAGCGGTAAGCAACTGAATATAACTGGAGTTCTTTCAGTCGGGCAGCATAAGACAGATTTTGAGACCCTTTATCCTTTTGGTGAGGAACTTTTGTGGCCTCTCCAGCTGCTGCAAGTGTCGGGTCAGATACATTCCGAATGGGGCATTGTACTCGATCATTGGTCTGATGAGTGATGAGTATAGGGAGACTATGACTTCCCTTGATCTAGATGTGAATCCCTTCATGATAAGGTGGGCAATGTAGAAGGTCTTCCTAACTACTTTAGCAATATGAGTGTCGAATGAAAGGCTACTGTCAACCTGGGTTCCCAGGTCCCTAATAACTTCTTCTGTGTTCAGGGATTGCCACCTATATGGTAGCTAGGGGTAACCTTATTTTTCCCGAAGGGTATGACTATGCATTTCTTGGCATTTAACTTTAGGCCATGGCTCTGGCACCAGTTATCTGTTTCTGTGAGACCCTTCTGAAGGATATCTGTGTCGGATGTGTTTTCAACTCGGCGCCCAGTTTGCAGTCATCTGCAAACTTTGTCAGCCATAACCCTCCTGTGTTTGCTTGTACTTCAGAAAAGTAGATGCCAAACAAGAGTGGGCCCAGGACTGAGCCCTGTGGGACACCACTTGTGACAGGCTTTGAGTCTGACATGGCGCCAGCAACTCTGACCCTGTGGGTTCTGTCACTCAGCCAGTTTGCAACCCATCTTGTAATGTATGGGTTTACATTTAAGTTGATGAGTTTTTCAATGATACCTGAGTGAGGTATTATATCAAAAGCCTTCGCCAGGTCTAGGTAGGCTGTATGGACTGCCTTTCCCTCGTCAATGGCCTTGGTGACTGTTTCGAAAAAGTCAACCAAGTTTAAAAGGCATGATCTGCCTTTGACAAAGCCAAACTGGGTTGGATCCAAAGTCTGCAAGTTCCCTATGTCTTTATTTATGAGATTCATTATGATCCTTTCCATGGATTTGCAGATAAGGCTTGTCAAGCTAATGGGACGGTAATTTCCAGGGTCGGTGGAGGCACCGCCTTTGTGGAGTGGGACCACAGTCCCTGTGCGCCACTCCCCGGGTACGTATCCGGAGGTGAGACTAAGATTAAACAGCTGTCCTAACTGTGGGTTTAATTCCTCGTTGAGTTCATGGAGCACACAGCCGGGGACACCATCAGGTCCCATGGATGCTGTGTTCTTTGCCTTGGAGAGAGCAGTTCTCACCTGGGCGTTAGAGATGTTTGGGGGGCTACAATCATTTGGTATAGATATCTCTCCTTTAGGGGAGGGGAGACGTTTGCACTGAACCTGTCAGCCAGTATGTTGGCAACGTCTGTAGGATCAGTAATCTTCACATCATTTTGAACTAATTCTGAGCATATCTGGGAGTTTCCTCCTAGGTTTCTGACATAGCTAAAGAATGCCTTATGGTTGTCTTTAGAGTCCTTAGCTATTTTTCTCAAAATTAGCTTTGGATGATTTTATGAGAGCTCTTAGCTTTTTACTTATAGTGATCAGCGGTGTCTTACCTTTTAAGGATTTTGCTCTATCTTGTAGTAGCTTTCTCCTTTTGTTGTAGAGTTTGTTTATGGCTGGGGTCCACCAGACTGGACGCTTGCCTTTGGTACAAAGAGTCTTTGTTTTGCTTGGGATTGCCTGATCCATGCAGCCCTGCAGGTGCTGGTAGAAGGCATTTGTAAGTGATTCAGTGGTTTGAGTAATGTTAACCGCCGGCTCAGGGGCCTTAAAGGAGACCACACTAGTCTTTAGAAGTGTGAAGTCGGCTTTCGAGAAGTTCTTTACTGTGGTCTTTTTCATTTCGGGTGGGGGCGGGATGAGAACCTCCAGCGAGATTAGTTTGTGATCAGATCTCACCAGTGAGGGGTATACTTCCGGCGTTGAACATTGTGCTCCCATGTTCGTGATGATGAGATCAAGTATGTTTTCTCCTCTTGTGGGGATGGTGACTAGTTGTTCCATGGCATTTGAGTTTATGAATTCCAGGAACTTTTGGGCTAGAGTGTTTGGGCTTGAGTAGTGTTCCCAGTCTATATTAGGGTAATTGAAGTCACCTAGTATGATGGTGTTCGGAGATACATTTATCCCCTCCAGTGTTTTCAGGAAGGCCATATGAGGTTCCTGAGTTTGTGAGGGTGGCCTGTAACATGCTACAAATTGCAGAGCAGTCTTGCCTATGGTTAATTGCACCTGGATGGTTTCCGATGCATCATGCGATGCCACCAATCTTGAGGTGTGGGTGTCCTTGATGAATATGGATACACCTCCTCCTTTCTTGGTATTGTCTGGGTTTTGGGGCGGAACGCATGATATGAGGTAAAACCTGATAGTGCTGGGGTGCTCTCAGGAGCCTTGAACCAGGTTTCTGTCACAGCACAGACATCGATGTTCTCCATACTGATAAGGGCCTCGAGTGCGTGCATCTTGAGGTTGAGACTTCTGGCATTGAGCAGCATTACCCTTAGTTTTTTCTTTGTTTTGTTCTAGGGTGGTAGGTTTAGAATTTGAGCCTTGCCTAAAAAGGCACTATGGGGTGGCAAGAGCCTTTGCCAAAATCCGAATCCCAGGGGTGACAAGTGCAAGCCGTCGCTTGCGAAGCAGCGTGGCTTGTCCAGCATGTCATCCCAGGCAGACAGACATTGGATCCCCTTTGAATGACACCAGAGTTTAAGCCAATTGTTAAAGCTGATCATCTTATCTCTGTATTGTGGCATCATTCTTGGTGAAGGTAGGATACTGCTCAAGGTCAGGGTCATACCTGCTTGGGCTACATAATCAGAGAGCTCCTCTATGTCTCTTTTCATGTAGTCCAAGGAGGTACGTCTCAGGTCATTAACACCAGCGTGGACAATGATTGAGTCGTACTTGTACCTGCTGTTGAGAGACCTGAGTGCATGCGTTATGTGGCGGATTCTAGCACCCGACAGGCAGCTTACTGTGACCTTCTCCTTACTCAGTCTGGTGAGCGGGACGTCAGTGTGTCGGACTATGGAGTCACCAATGACTAGTGTGTCTGGCATTGTGTTTGGCATTAAGGGCTGTGACACTCTGACTGTGTGGTCTATGTGTTGCAGGTGTTGTGTTCTGAGGTGGTAGTTGTTTGGGTGTCTGCTTTGGTGGCCTCTGCTGTTTTGGTAGATTTTTGATCAGAGCCTCTGTGTATGTCTCTGTGTGTTTATGTGTATGATTTGAGGTTGTGATCATATCATATATCATTATAAAATGATTACATAAACTGCATTTAACCCCTGCCTGGAAGTCAGACTGAAGGACTAAACCACAAATTATACAGGAAAATTTTAGCAGTCCCAACTGAAATTGCAACTTCTCTTGGTTTGCTAATCTTTGACTAGGATACCCTGTCACACCTTAAGACAATTGCATTCGCCAACTTTAAAAAGCAAAGTAAATCCTGCGGCTTTCAGTAACATCTTAATTCTACGGTACCTTCTGTCTGTTCGCTCTGCAGTTAAAAGTGTATGGCTAATCCTTCTGCAACAGACACATGGCTTTCAGCTCTGCAGTTGAAGAAATCCTGCCCAAATGGCAGCTAGCTAGTGCATTTATTTAGTATAGTATTAGTAACAGTTACAGTACGGGTCCGACTTGGCTTAAAAAGTAAAGTAAATGTATGCATTCTAATCCTCCTGCGACAGACGCGCACCATAGATATCCTGTGTTCTGGTCCAGTATTCAAACAGATGCTCGGCATGCTGACGGAGCTGACGTCATCGCGCATGTGATGACGTCAGCTCAGAAAGTGCGAAAATCAAAATAAATAGATTTAAAAATCAGAAATAATGGGGTGCCACTCGGGAATTGTGGCACCCCATTATTGGGGCCCCAAAACTCGGCAAAAACCGAATAATTCAGGACGGTTGAGAGGTCTGCTCTGAACTCACTTCCAGTTTTGGGGCCCAACCTGATATTTTTTTATCCCCAGAAAGGACTTCATCCAGTGGATCGGGGAGATCTAGTGGCAACAGG